>NC_133770.1:121347531-121354149 GCF_003597395.2 Chelonoidis abingdonii
TTGAGAGCGATTTAGATATCCCCTTGTCCATTTGAAAATCCTACAAATTTAGATTTCAGAAACAGTTAACAACAGCCAGGAGCAGGGAAGCAGATTACACAACAAGACTACATAATGTACTGCTTCACATACGGATAAGGAATAACCATACCTTGACCGACTGCTAGCAGGGTGTTGGGGTAAGGGGTAGTGTGAAGTATTCTATGCTTTCTCTACACAGCTCTTCAGTACCATTGGTTTTCCTCTTGTTAGAAACTCGACGCAATATTTCGAACTCCCATGACAGGCACATTTGAAATAAAGGACTATAATAAATCTCGCGCCTCTCCTCTCATAATGGAGCTAACGGCCGTCTCCTTCAAAGGACTACCATTTACCTAGGTAACAGGTGGGAAAAACGGCTTTTAGTCTTTTTATTGATTGGATGGCAATCCAAGTGGACCTATAAATATCGTATCTCATGCCATCATGATGCTCAAATTTTTAACAGAGACCTGATCTATTTTTAGTTCTGCAACTTCTTTCACTAGCATTTGACTACAATGGCGATAAATCTGTATATTGTCTTAATAAAAACAAGGACAGTTACATTTGCAGGTTCCCTAGATATAGAACAATTGATATGAGATAGGCCTGCTCTCCTGTTTTGTTGTGTGTTTTTATTAAATTGCCGGGGTTCCCTCACTGTTTAATTATTTAAGGGTGTGGTATTTTAACCAGGTCTGGACTTGTAGTCGAATGTGGTCTTTCACTAACATCAGCGATTAGGTTGTGGTCTTACAAACTGCAATAAGACACCACAGGTAGGACTGGCGTGCTAGTCTAGACTGGCGCGGCTATGTAGGCAGCTTGCGGACTTAAAGTGTGGCTGTTTTTAACTTAGCTGTTCGTAGATGTTTTGGGTACCTATCGGGCTGCAGCCCCAAAGGGTTCTGTGATATTCCATTCCTTATGTCTGTGGTACCTAGAGCCCGGCTCGAGCTCCTAATGATCTCACCCTAGCAATATAAACGACTCCCCGTTTAGCCCGTAATACCACGATCCATTCGAGCGTGAGTCTTAGTAGTAGCGTGGTAACAGAGCATGCTGATTGGTTAGTCTTTTCTAACATTGTGTGTAGATATCCTTAGACTATTTCTTTCTGATAAAATCCCTAACCTATGCCATGTATTAGTACCGTGGCGAGACTAAGCCCCTTGTGGTGTGATCAGGAATAAACCATACAAAGAACATAGTCCTTGCCCTTGAAAATTTCTTGTGCTCGTGTGTTGGAAATTTGATTCCAACTATTGAATGTATTTGAGGACAGTTTTTTTTGATTTCTACTGGTTTACCAAACAGTATGTTTGTAGATCGCGGGGAATTCTTTTAATGTTAATTACTTATATTGCGGGGAAGAGCGGCGGGGAAGGGACTCCTTCCATTTCATGCTACATGGCGAACTCTTTCAGGGGCTTCATTCTAAAGAGTTAAACCGTGAGATAACATATGCGTTTTTTCATAATTTCTCAGAGCTTTGCAAGTCAATATTGCGTCACCACTCGACCCTTCATCGCTTTTAAAATGGTTACAATCCTTATCGTCATTCCTCAATCAACCTTCCTTACGATCACCATCACAGCCCTTGTCTCTTCTTACTCGGCTCGCAGTCAAGGCTAGCAATATGTCCGCACATGGTGTAGCGCGCCACTTCGTATGAGAGGGCTCACTTGACTCTCAACTTGGTTTGCTGTTCACAAATCTCGCCCTGTACGAACTCTCCTCCATGCAGTCTATGGCCTTTACTTTCAGAGGAGCACATATTTCCGTTGATTTAGAAATAAGTGCCGCATTTTTTTCGTTTAAGCTCCAAACTACCAAGCTCCATTTTCGACGTACTCATTGTACGCTCTGAATTACTTTTGGTTGCCCTTTTCTTATATTTCTAACGCACCAATGATCCCTTATTTGCCTTACTGTGAGCAATTTGTCTCTCTATTAATAAGTCATTTCCCTATGTTTTCTAACACAGTGCTTCTGCCCACAGCTATAAAGTGTTTTTGAAATAAGACAGTGGCCACGGACTATGAACCTGTAGGCCCTGCATCGTTGGTCTCTCCACCTGATATAACTGTCTTGTAGCAAAACATTTTTATTTATTAATATTTGCACTTTTGATTCCATCTCTACTTGAGTCTCCGCAACCATCGCATACTTGCAAATCTTACTAGTTTATATTTTCCCGACAACTTCACCCTAGCATTTGTGCTTACCGCGGCTAACTGGAAAGCTTCCTGTATACTGTCAAACAAGCTGCACACTTATAGAGAATGTTTGATTTGTTCTGCTTCTTGCTTGGGAGTGAACAGAGCAGATATCGCTATTATATAGGGCAAGGTGTGTGCGTGGCTTCCAGTGGAATTTGTTTCTTTAGATACTCTCTCGTTGTGGACTTTGCCCATTCCGTGGTCTTACTCTTGGGGGGTTTTGAGGCAGAACTATTATTCAATGTATGTAAAGCTTTGTAGATAAAGTTATCTATACACTCGACTGGGGCTAATTCAGCAGCCCGACCTTTTCATATGCTTGTTCTCGGTCATTAGTGAGATCTGCTTGTGAAAGAAGCAATCGGACCCCAGCAGGTGAGGAGGTGAATAACCATTAACCCTCTTGCAAACAGCACCGACACTAGTGAGCGCATGGAGTCCCAAGTAAGGGTAGTGAACATGGCAGGGATCCTGCCTATGGGATGGCTATGGACGCATATGATGTCTACTTTTCATCCTCGCCCTGTCCATTTGAAATTCTTGTGCTTACAAGACCCTGACTACTTGGGACCTCGTTATAGTGCATAACTGTAACTAGTACAGAATTCTTAAGCTTGATATTTGCTCTGCATTTCAGGGATCTGAGGTGCCTTTGCAAGATGCTTGTATTTTAAACTCTTGTGCCACACGTAGTGGATAGCAGAAGGGAGTATCGCGATTTCTTGGTGGGTGTTTTAATTGATTGCAAGTTCTTTGATGAGTGAAGTTCTCTACTGAATCCACGTGTTGTCACTTAACGCATCATGAGTAGAGTGCTAAATAACATACTCGGCAAATTATTAACCATAGCTTGTTCTCAACATGAAAAAAAAAAACATGTCCTTTGATTTTGTTGTGGATCAATCATTGGAAAAGACGCACGCAGGGCGGTTCAAATAATTTAGCAATTCTGGAATTTTAAGCAGCCTGGCCGCGGAACGGGACCCTAATTGCATATAAATAACATTCAGCAACCCCTTAGCTCATACTCTGATCTAATGATGTGACACTACAGGACGAGATGATAGAAACGGGTAAGAAAATAGCAAGAGGAAAATGGCAAAACGCTGGGTGCAATCGGTGGCAGGCAGATTAGAAAAGGGGCGAGGGTGGTAATATCTGTCCATTTTAAGTGTGCGGATGATTAGAGTAAAGAGAGCATGAGCTGCGCTGTTATGGAGTGCCTACAAAAATCTAGATATTTATTCAACATATATTCTCTCAGCTATCATTCCTCCATATTATTTTAAGAACAGAAAGATTTGTTTGATTAAGTGACATCTGCTTGGAATATTTACTGGAAGGTGGCAATCTGCCATCCTTGCTCGCCTACACGCGACCTGTGAGTGAAGAAGGATGGATTCGGTGCCTCGCAAGACTCACTCGCTAACACTTGAGCTCATTTTCTTTTGTCTCACCCCACTGCCGAGTACTCATCTCTAGTAGGAAATAACTTTGTTTCCTAGGGCGAGTTTTAAAAATAAATTCACAATGTATATTTTTAGAAGAGAGCGCATTGCATCTTTGACTTAGAGTGGAAACATAAAAGCAATATGTTCATCCAGCAATTTTTGACTCCAAGGACCAGGAAGCCAGAAGTGTTCTTACATATTCGCCACTAATTTTTACATGCGTCTCTCACCTATTAAAGCATAACCTTTCTATCGTTGGAAAAGCGATAAACACACAACCACCGATCTAATCCCCAGTTGAGCTGGGTTGCTTTCTCGGGTGAGAACCTCCAAATTGTCCAAGTTGACTCAGGAATCTCACAGTTCTGTCAGCACAACTCTGTATTTATTAGCAACCGCTCTGCTAAACTATCCAGTAATGTTGAGCCATACAAGACACAAACTATCTTATTTATACTGATAAAAGGGCAGGAGTTAGACAGGCAAGAGCACGACAGGGAACCATTGTGACACCGATGCTATCCACGTCTTCTGTTGGTCTCATTCTAGGCTAATCTTTCCATTGCCTTTAAACGGTGTGGCGCCCACTCTCAAACTGGTGTTCCTGTCCTGGTTATCCCACTCAATTCCCCAGACCTCACTGGAGGACCTTGTCTGTTTAACACAATATGGAACAGTAATGACACCTGGGAAAAGGCTATAGGCAGTTCCTATATCCCACTTGGGGTGAGCCCTGGCCAAAGTCAACTACATCAGTCAACTACAGCCAGATTGCCAGTTGTGGAGAAATGAGGGACCACAATAACATCCTCTTGCTAAGACACTTTCTGCCAAAGTTCAGCTTCACATTATGTCCAGCAAAAGACATAATCAAACTGCTTTGTCAGAAATCATGTGAGATGTTACTCCTGCCTCATCTTCAAAAGGCACAGCTTTCTGATTCAAAGTGCATTCTTATCCTAGCAATGTAAAAGCAGTTACACTTACCATGGCTTGCTAATCTTCATCTTCCATGTCCTCTAATTACTGGCTTTTGAGTTCCTAAATTCTGAACTAACATAGCAATTACATATTTACTCCTTTATTTCAGTTTCTTTAACCTCCAGGGGCAGATTCAGGCACTAGCACAGCAAGCGCGTGCCTGGGGCAGCAAGCCGGGGGTGGGGGGAGGAGGGGATGCTGGTTGCCTTGAGGGCGGCCATCAGGCGGCATTTGGTGGCGTTTCTGTGGGAGGTCCGCCGGTCCCGTAGCTTCGGTGGCAATTCAGCGGTGCATACGCTGAAAGCATGGGACTGACAGATTACTCACAGAACCGCCACCAAATCTGCGTGACCGTGGCGGACCTCCCCCAGAAACACCGCCGAAGGCTGCCTGACTGCCATGCTTGGGGTGGCAAAAAACATAGAGCTGCCCCCATTAAACACTCTCTCTCATACTTTGGTGCTTTTAGAATAATTCAGATATACTGGTACAGTGTCAAAAACAAATCCAATATTCACTGACTAACCTGAAAAGAGAATAATCAGCTATCCCAATAATTATATAAGATTAACAAGGCAGGCCAGACAAAAGACAAAAGCCACATCCCTAGAGCTTTTTACATGGGAAAGAGACCTCCCTTTCTGGGGGCACTGATTTAGTTACCCAATTAGACAAGGTACCTACAATTATTTGTTTGGGAAAATGGTTCAGACCATCTTCAGAAGTACTTGCCCCATAATACACAGAAAATTGGATTCCCTTCCCTTTGGCTCCAGGAGAGACCTGGCAGCACAATTTGTCTCTTTCCAGGTCTCTCCTCAGCCAAAGCATGGGAAATATATGTTCTTTTATTTTCCAGGATGCCTTGCCCCAGCCCAGGACTATAACTAGGCTGACATTTCCCAAAAATCCTGCTGCCCTGTGTCCCAGAGAGAGGCCACCTCTGAACAAACATTGTCCCTTACCACTGGATAGGAGAGAACCAGTCCACCTTATTCACGGAACTTCATTCTCAGGTGTCAAAAGCAATATGTTTCCCCCACACTCCTCCCAGTCTCTAAGCTGCCTCCTTGTGACCACTTCCTCTCCTTCAGTGACTGTATCCCCTATCCCATACATTTATTTTTAAGAGGCAAAATCTTGAAGAGAGTTGTACTGACCCAGACAGATTCCCTCACAAATCTAAAAGGATTGTTACATTGCAATTAGTAACAAATCTTGAAAGGATTTCTACTGCTGCATTACCCATGCTTCCAGATAGAAGCAAGATTGATTTGAAAAAGATTAGAGAGAGAGAGAGGGATAGATAGATAGATGTGGTCTTTTATGGTGGCCAAGCAAATGGTACACTTCCGCCATGCAGCAAGAGAGTTGGTTTTGATTTCTAATCCTAATGCCTCACTTCTACCCACCCCAGATCTGAGAGAGTAGGAATGGCACCCTAACCTGGGTCAAACCCGTGGAATTATCTTTCTCCTTCTGTTGGTGGTGATCTGGCTGGTGTGTGCTTGAGGAACTTTGTTTTCCTGGTGGGTTTTTTTGGAGAATATCTTGCTGGAAATTCCTTCTGAATTGGCTGAAAAAGACTAGGATGGCTGCATCTCACCTAGCTGGATTTCTGATGTGTTGCTGCAATATGTCACCATGTGCTGTGTTACTGGTGACATCTGAGATTGTTATACCAATAAAAACTAGCAGGATCTTATTAAAGGGGACAAGACATTTGTCACATTTATTGTAAATACCAAAATAAAAGATAACAGCAAACAACGTTGTTTGGCTACTTATTCCTATGATTACTTATATACATATATATATATAAAATAAAAATTCCCCTCTCACCCCTATGGGTGGTATGTGTCTTCCTCAACCTCGGGTCCTCTACCAGACGCCTGGGAGTTTGAGGGTTCTGCACAGTATCTTAGCTGTTCCTAGCACTG
>NC_133770.1:121358341-121409153 GCF_003597395.2 Chelonoidis abingdonii
TTTACAAAGTGGAGTGAGTGTTTTAAAATGGGGTTTGAATTACAATATGGCAAACAGTGAACAGAAGTTACAATGTAGGCAAGTGTAGTGAATGGTGAACAGAAGTTACATTAATAAAGTGAACAATTAAAAACAATTTCATTTATCAGTTCTACAAGATAACAAACTAGTTAATATGAAGATCAATTCAAATCTTCCTCAGAAGCAGGACTGGTCTTAGGGAAAATAGCATCTTGGGCAAGCTTGTATTTTGGCATCCCTAGCCCCTGTTGCCTCCCTGGGCTCCCCACCCACCCCTTCATCGCCTCAGCCCCCGCTGCCTCCCCAGGTTCCCAACAATGAGTCGGCAGCCCAAGGGGAGGTGTGGTGAGAGGAGGGCACCAGAGAGCTGAGATGGCAAGGGAGCATGGTGACCAGGAATGGAGACGGGAACCAGATGGGTACAGATAGAGTCTCAGTGGTGTGGGGATGCAGTGGGGGGCAGTGACATGGGGGCTCCAGAAGGGCAAATCTCTCCTCATACACCAGTAGTGAGTATCCCCAATATTCAAGTGCCCTTTCCCAGTCCTAGGAAAGGTTGGTTATTGGGGGGAGGTTAAAATGCAAATACTCCAGAGCACTGGAGGTAACTAGGGTGGGTCATGATGGTGGAAGATCACTTCCGAAATATCCCCAACCCCTTGCATTGACATCTCCCTTTGGGATAAGGAAGGAAAAAGGGGATCCCCAGAGAGCTGGGGAGAATGGGGAAGTGCGGGGGGTCAGAATATGGCATGGGGGAGGGGAATCTCAAAGACCTGGGGACACCCTGAGAACTGGGGAGGAGGGATAGCTTAGTGGTTTGAGCATTGGCCTGCTAAACCCAGGGTTGTGAGTTCAATCCTTGAGGGGGCCATCTGGGGATTTGTCCTGCTTTGAGCAGGGGGTTGGACTAGATGATCTCCTGAGGTCCCTTCCAACCCTAATGATCTATGAACTGGGGAATATGTAGGGGCCCCTGAAAACTGGAAGGCATGGACTTGGGGTGCAGAGGGAGGGACCTTCTGGGAGCTGGGGGGGGGCATGGGGAGCTGGGACCTGGGGGCACAGGGAGGGGACCCTGAGAGATGGGGCCAGGGGCAGAACCCCCTAGACTTACTCATCTTTTTCCCTTGCAGTTTCAGCACCATTCCTCTCCCAAACCTGAAGAGGCTGGCAACTTCCAGCTCACATGGGCCAGCCAAGATGCCATACTCCCCTTCCTTTGGGCAGCATCCTGTTCATTCAGGCTACCCTGGAAGGAGGAATGGCTTGGACTGGGGACAGTTCCAGAGGGTGAAGGTGGCGGGGAAGAGCCTGCTGGCTCGCAAAGCGTGGAGGTAGTACTAGAAGCTGTGCTGGGAAATCAGGAGGGGTGGCGAACAGGGAGGCCTCTGCTCAGGGGCAGGGAGGCAGGCACTCCTGCCCAGGCCCTTTCCGAAGTCCAGAGAGGCCTGGGCCACTTCCAGCTTTTGAGGCCCCTAGACATAACAAAAAAAAAATTACAACACATGAAAACCAAATAAGGCAACAAAAAAAGACAGACAGAGTTTGAATATTTTTGTATTTAACAAATGCTTTTCTGGTCCGATAGGGATGCGCATAAAAACAAGTTGTGAAACTTATCAAATGCCAAAAAAGTAACAAATGTCTAAATTTAAGGCCCATTTTGAGCTTGAGGCCCAGGCCAAATGGTCCTCCTGGCCCTCTCTCTGATTGGCCCTGCTCCTGCCATGCCAGGCCACAACCTGCAGGCCACAAGGCAGGAGCCTGAGCCTCTTGCCTTTTCACCACAGCACCCCCTTGATTACGGCGCCCTGTGTGATCACCCAGGTCGCCCACCCATAAGGCCGGCCTTGCTCAGAAGTATGAGTTCCTTGCTAGGTTGATTCACATTAGCTTTGCCATGAAGAGAAATTAAGCCATGCCACCCCTGAGATGGTGTATAAAATGGGCTTTTTTTTCTGCAGCCCTTCATTCCCTAGTTAAGGGTTAATGTCTCTTTTACCTGTAAAGGGTTAAGAAGCTCAGTAAACCTGGCTGACACCTGACCAGAGGACCAATTGGGACATATACTTTCATATCTTGGAGGAATCTTGTTTGTGCTTGTGATTGTTTTTCGCTCATGGACTAAGAGGACCAGACGTCTATCCAGCTTCCAAATCTCTGAATCAGTCTTCATGTTTGCAAATTAATAAAAGCCAGCAGTGAATAGTCTTATTTTTGTTTTCAAACTTGTAAATGTCCCTTTTTGCTGAGAGGATTTTACCTCTGTTTGCTGTAACTTTGAACCTAAGGCTAGAGAGGGTTCCTCTGGGCTATAGGAATCTGATTACCCTGTAAAGTATTTTCCATCCTGATTTTACAGAGATGATTTTTTTTGCTTTTCTTTCTTTAATTAAAAGCTTTCTTTTTAAGAACCTGATTGATTTTTCCTTGTTTTAAGATCCAAGGGGTTTGGATCTGTGTTCACCAGGGAACTGGTGAAGCATCTCAAGGCAACCCAGGGAGGCGAAAGTTTTGGGGGGACAGAAAGTGCTCCAGACACTGAAATTTCTAGATGGTGGCAGAGTTAACAGATCTAAGGTAGTAATCAAGTTTAGAAGTGTCCATGCAGGTTCCCACATTTGTACCCTAAAGTTCAGAGTGGGGAAGGAACCTTGACACCAGCCTTGCTCAGAAGTACGAGTTCCTTGCTAGGTTGATCCACATTAGCTTTGCCACGAAGAGAAATTAAGCCACGCCACTCCTGAGATGGTGTATAAAATGGGCTTTTTTTATGCAGCCCTTCATTCCCAGAGGCTGAAACATCCTGATAAAGGAGCCAAGAAGAGGGAGCACTGCCTGGCCATTGAGTTCACCACTGATATTTTGTCTTATAACAAGCATCTCTTTATTCTGTCTTTAAAGTCATATGTAGAGAACTCACTATGACAGCCACAAAGAACAAGAACACAGTTTGTTACAGCCATGACTGACTCCTCCTGTATTAGATCCAGCTTTTGGATCCCATATGCTTTCAAGCTAGCTGGGTCTGGGCAGAATCCAGTCACTCTTTCTAACTCTAGACCTCTAAGAGCGTGGCCCCTTTAAAAACCTTGTCCTGAGGGAGAAGAACGGCTTGTTGTTCCAGGGGTTTAGCGAGAGGGAGAGCGACAGGGGCATATGCGTGTCTGCAGCTCCAGACAAGAGGCCTATAGTGAGCAGGATCTCTGACAGTGAAGCAGCTGAGAACCAGCCCAAAGCCCAGGAGAGATGGAGCAGCCAACTGGGGACACCCCTGGATAGGAGCCAGGAGGCGCTCTGTGCCAGGGAGGAATCACCTAAGGAGGACAAACCAAAGCCAGACCCAATATCACTGCTGCCGGGGCTGTGTGGGGCCATGAGTACTGGGGCTTGTGACCTTGCATTGGGAATAAGGAGAGAGGCTGTAGCTAGCTAAGTGAGGAGGTTGTCGCTCTGCATGGGTTTGCAGAGAGTGGCACAAGAGGGCAGCAAAGGGGTGTGTTGGGGAAAGTTTACCGATGCTGAAGATGACCTGGCACACCCAGACTCATTGCCACATGGAAATTCTGCCCAGGATTCCTGAACTCTGAGTGTAGACACAGTGCTGGGTATCTGCCCTTTCATAGTGCGGTACCACTGAGCACGCGTGTGTGTGTGTATGCATGGTACCACTGAGCGGGCTTGTGTGTGTGTGTTCGTTCGTTCACTCCAGGAGGTTTGGAACAGGTGCCCCGGATGGAGGAGAGCTTTCCTGCTGTGTTCCCGCATGTACCTTTTCATGGCTGGAGCTGCCTGCAGAGCAGGCTCCATCTTGGCCATGAGGACACTATAGTTAGACACGGAAGTTTCTAAACCCACAGTAACATTTACTCTCAAAGCATCCAAGAGTTACAGACCTTTAGATAAAAGAAAAAATCCTATAAGTGCTCACCCCTTCTTGTGAGTCCTTAGGCCCAGTCTGTGTGTCAGACAGACAAACCCCTTCTTCCCTCTGCAGTCCTTCTTTTGTCAGCCAATGATTGGCCAGTGAGAAAGAGAGGGCCAAGAGCAGACCTTGCCCTTAAATAAGATTTCAGTCCTTTTTCTGACCAGCTTCAAAGCTTCAGTCAGGTGGTTAAAGTCCCAGTTCCCCCCAGAGACAAACTAGGAAAATCAATCCCTATAGCCTAGGTTCCCTGTAGCAAACCCACTGTTCTGACAATCACTGTTGGCAACTTGCATTAGTTACTTCAGGGAGGTGTCTGGCCTCACAGTAAGCTGCCATTAACTCCTCTGGGCACGGACATTTCAGACTCAACATGTAAGTTACATACCTCAAAACAGAAGTTACATCAAATGAATAGAGCCCTAACAAATTCATGGCTATAAAAAATGCATCAGGGACCATGAAATCTGGTCTCACCCATGAAATCTGCCACCTTTTTTCCCAAGCCTCCACCCCTTCGCTGCCCCGTTCCACCTCATTTTCCAAGCATGCCCTGCCCTCGCTTCTCCCTCTCAGTACCTCTTGCATGTCGCTGAATGGCTGATCCGTGGTGGGCAGGAGGTGCTGATCGGTGGGGCCACCGGCAGGCAGAAGATGCTGGGGAGCAAGGAGTGGCGCTGATCAGTGGAGCTGCCACTATTTTCTTCCTGCAGCTTCTACCCTGTGCCAGGCTCCAGAGGCTAGTTCCAGCCTGACTAGGGGAGAGAAAAGACTTTTCTCTTCTCCTGCAGGGGCTGCTCTCATGGCTGTGTCAGACCCACCTCCAGGAACCTCTCTAGGCTGCAGGAAGCTCCATATCCCCACCCTGCTTCCTACCCCCATCTCTCCCCAGCCATTGGGCTGGGGTCACTGCACTGGAAGCAGCCATAGAGCTTCTTGCAGCTGGGGAAATGTTCCCAGAAGTGGGTATGAGCCAGCCCTGGGAGCAGCCCTTGCAGGAGAAGAGGAAAGTCCTATTCCTCCCCAGTCCAACTGGGACTAGAAACTGGAGCCTGGTCCAGGGTAGGTGCCCCCAACTGGGGCTCCCTCAGCCAATGGTGCCGGAACCAAAGGCTGGCCGGGAGTCATGCCCCCACTTTTTAACATGTATGTAGTTTGGGGGAGTAGGGGGGCATTGCCGCCCAAATGCAAGCCTTGGGCAGGTGCAGAGTGGCATCTGGCAGGGAGTGTGCTTTGCAGCAGGGGAGCTGACCTGTATGTCACAACCAAGATGTAGGCAGTCTGGCCTAGCAGGTAGGACCATGTGTCAGACCTCCTGGGGAAGAGCCAGAGTTCAATGCAAGGATCAAGAAAGGAATCTGTAGTAGCAACAGATCAGGAACTAATAAGTAATGCCAAGCACTTCCTGGAATTCCCACCACACTTAAATAGTGCATCTGGACCAATCAGATGTAACAGAGGGTGCTGCCCATCAGGTCCTCCATAGGCAGGACTTCCTGCGGTGCTTAGTCCCTCAGGATTTATAGTGCATGGATTGCAGCTCTGCCAGGGTGGTGACATGAACCTATCACTCTGCTAGAGCCCTGGAGATGTAGACCCTTCCCACCTCTACTCACACAAGTGAACTCATTGATTTTAGTGGATGCTTTGCATTTGTAAGATTTACTCGTGTGAGTAAAGGCTGCAGGATCTGGTCCTTAATAACAGCCACTTCAAAATATTAAATACAGAAGGACAGGTTTTTCTTTATTTTTAATCTGTTCAGTTTCTTCTTTCTTTGTTTCTGGTTTAGTACTGTAGATTATCCTCCCCTCTCTGCCATAGTTCTAGTCTTCTAACACTTTCTTGCCTTTGTCAATTCCTGTCTTTCTTATCCTTCTGGTTAGCTAATTTGCTTTCTCCTGTGGTTTCCTATCTAAACTCTCTTTCATTTCAGTTGAGCTCTGTTCTTTATTCCTTTTTGTTTCAGGTCAGTATCACCTGTGGAAGCACAGGCCAGACAAGAACAGGAAGACTCAGTTAAGACGTCCAAGTAGGCACTAGTCTCCTGTCAGTAAATTCTGCTTTTTCCATTCTGGCATCTGGTTGTTTTGCTGAAGACAAGAGTCTGCCAGACTGAGGAAGGTAATGTTGATTGACAGAAGCATCTTGCAGAGCTGGAAGTATTTACAAATCTGACAAGAGTATTCAGGTGTGGGTAATGTGTCTGTGGAGAGGAGCTGCTGTGCCTGGCTGACCATGTCAGGGAGCTCAGGAGTCCCTGGAATCTCTCCATATTTTGCTGTTTGAGATATCCCAGCTTATGGTTTGGGGGAACAGAGTCGCAACCAAAAGCATACGTGTGGGAGAAGATCAGAAGTGCCCCAGCTGTCATCAATGCTTCTAGCACAGAAAAAGTTGTACACTTTTGAAATGTTTACTTCTTCTGTTCCTTTATAGAAAAGACAGGAATATGACAGATACCTGATTGGACTCTGGTGCAAGTTGAATCTTAATGAGAGCAAAGATGCAGTATTTGAAATTTAAATAATGTTTTGAAAAACATATGAATATCCAGTGATCCCCTGATGACATGCTATGTCCACTCCGCCATGATTGGACATTCATTATTCAGTGCAGCCAGTCAGACAAGTTTTGTTGTGAAGGAATCCATTTTGACTTTGAGTGGAACACAATGAGTAATAGTTACAGGAAATTTTCTTCCTGTGTGTAATATAATCCAACAAAAGCCAGTGTAAAAGTGTTCAAGCCAGGATTTATTGCGGAAACTTAATAAATGCTGTGGGAACACACAAAGAGAAACAAAAATGAAATTAATGCTGGCATTTATTATCTTCTTTACCTTTCTCCACTGTAAACTGCTGCTTTTTACTGGTAGTTTTTCTTTTCTAGGCTAAGTTTTCATATACATAAGGTGTTCATTCAAAATATGTAGCTACAAATGCAGCTGGGAGCTGGGCATGCAATTTGCAGTTGCATATATAATATTTTAGGTGAGCAGCAGTTAAGACTAATAAAAGCTACTAGGGTTTCCACTAGAGCAGCTTTGCTGAACTCTAATCAGACTGCAGAACAACGCACCTCCTAATATCTTTGTGCATAATTTATTCAACAACTGATACTTGGTTGATCAAAAATATCTCCAGTCATGTAATAGAAAGTATTCCCCCTGTAAGAATGAGTTCATGAAATGGAGTGGGTTTTTTGTTGTTGTTGTAGTTGTTGTTATTTTGTTTGTTTGGGGTTTTTTGCCTATTTGCTTAGTGATGTGCAGCTAAAACTAGAGATGCAAAAATTGCTTTGGGTAACAGAAGAATTGATTTAGGCTTTGATCTGAACTGAAATCAAAACTTTTTCTCAGGTTCAGGAAAGTTTGGTTAACATTTCCTCTGCATTATTATTCGCACTTTTCCTATACCTCTGCACTTTCTAGTTCCAGCCAGAATCAGACATATCAAGTCTCAATATCTGTATGCTGATCGTGCCACCCATGAAAAATGTACAACACTAGAAATCTTTTAAGCCTACTTCTACAAGATTTCAAAACCAAATCTGCAGGCTCATAAAATTTGGATAGTTTATATAAGGTTTAAAATAAACACTCAAACTTTTGGAAGCCAAAACTCTAAATTTTGTTCTGGTTTGCCATCACTAATTATATCTGAGTGACTGTCAAGCAGTTCTGTTGCCATAGTCACTACTGTTGTTGACACACTTGCGGGAGCTACTGGAAGCAGGAATATCTGAGCATATAAATATAAAAAGCCATTTAGGGCCTGATTCTCCTCCCACTTCCACTACAGTAGCTGCACCAACTGTTGTTACTCCAGATTTACACCTAGGGTAAATGAGCAGAATGACCCATAACCACAGTTAGCATAATTCATTTGCCTAGCTTTTTCAGGTAGATCTTCTCCCAGTAAACCCTACAGAGTGAATACTTTTTCTTTACTGTCTGACACAACTTTCAAAAGCAGAGTTTCCAGTCAAGAAAGAAATACAGTGACATAGTGAATGAGTACCTCAATTGCTGTAAATCAGTGTAGCACCACTGAATAGAGGCACACCCTTTACACCAAAAAGATTAGTCCCAGGTCCATTGGGAATGGGATGTCTACACTGCAATTAAAAACCCACCGCTGACCTGGGCCAGCTGACTCAGGC
This sequence comes from Chelonoidis abingdonii, assembly GCF_003597395.2. Classification (NCBI taxonomy): domain Eukaryota; kingdom Metazoa; phylum Chordata; order Testudines; family Testudinidae; genus Chelonoidis; species Chelonoidis abingdonii. Next base: position 121,366,455 of record NC_133770.1, read on the forward strand.
TCATGAGGCTCCGGCTGCAAGGCTGTTCCCTTGCAGTGTAGACTTCTGGGCTCAGGTTGGAGCCTGGGCTCTAGGACTCTGTGAGGTGGAAGGGTCCCAGAGCTCAGGCTGCAGCCCAAGCCCAGAAGACTACACTGCAATGAAACAGCCCTGCAGCCCAACTCACCTGGCACAGGCCAGCTGCAGGTTTTTAATTGCAGTGTAAAGATACCCTTGAGTGTCTCTTCAGTCTACGCTTGCCTCTCTGAGCCTCCCTGATTCCACACCACTCTCACTGTTCCAAGGATATTCTTAGCCCGTAATCTTGCCTCTTCCCAGCATAGCTCCATCACTGTGGGGATGTTTTTGTATTGCCCTCTCCCACCTCCCCTTGTACACTTGGCTTACCTTGTCCCTAAACAGGCCAACCTGATGGCTAGGCACTTTACAAACCTTTCAGGGACTTATGTTCCCTAGAAAACCATGTTTCATTTTATTTTGTTTACAAGGAGTAACAGCAAATATCTGCAACTCACGCAATTTTCTGCAGGAAGGTGGCAATAAGCATTCCAGCAGCAATGCATTATTTTCCAGCAAGGAGTAAAGACAGTATAACCAGCTTATTAGGGTGCTCTATATATCCCTGTACTGATGATTAAAATGGGCAGAGAAAAACAAATAAAAACAATCAGATTTTCATAACTGGAGGTCAGTACAATATTCAAAATTTCCATTTTTAAAGAGGAAAGATAACCCCTCCACACCTCAGAGAATGGTGTTCTTAAGCTAGATGTTATGGGCTGTAATGCTTATGAGATGTAAGATGGCTGTCTGGCTTTTCTACAAAATACTCCTAGATTCAGTTACAAATCACACAGGACTCTGAATTCAATGCAAGGAAGTGATCTGTCGAGGCAATGGGTTACCCTGGAGTAAAACCAGTGTGGGATCAGAATCAGGCCAAAGTATATCTGGGATAAAAATGCACTCCCTCTCTTTATGGTATGTACTTACTGTGACCAATGTGGGAATTTTCTGTAATATTTTTATGAGCTATCTGTATGACTCTGTACCGATAACCTTCACATCGCTACCCATAGAGGGGAAATTTTCTCCCTAGCACACAGGAAACCAGGCTAGGTCTGAGACATATAGCCACTCAGACCATCTGGGCTGGAATCAACACCTTTGAATGAAAGACCCTACAGAAACAACAGAAACGCCAATGACTGAAAATTAATAGTTATCTGCAGATGCAGCTAAACATGTGAACATAGCAAGGCTGTGTCCAGAGAACAAAAGCAAGTAGTATCAGGTGGCTTTGTCAGGGCTGCCCAGAGGATACAGGGGACCTGGGGCAAAGCAATTTTGGGGGCCCCTTCCATTAAAAAAAAGTTGCAATACTATATTCTCATGGGAGCCCCTGTGGGGCCCGGAGCCTGAGGCAAATTCCCCACTTGCCCCCCCATCCCCCCCATCTGGGCGGCCTTGGGCTTTGTTAACAGTTGAGCCCTTAGAGACACAGGAGCTCACTTGGGACTGTCGGACAAAATGACAGAGACAGAGAAGAGAAGGAAAGATGGTTCCTACAGCTACGGTTGCCAACCCTCCAGGAGTCTCCAGGAATTTAAGATTAATCTGTAATTAAAGATTATGTCATGTGAGGAAACCTCCAGGAATACATCCAACCAAAATTGGCAACCCTACCTAGAGCACGATGGCTCAAAGGAGTCTTGACCATTATTCTGTCTTAACTTTTGCTTCTCTGTGCTAAACTAAGGACTTTTCGGGTTCTTTATGCCAGTGGCTAATAAATTGTTACCTTTAAAAGGCTGCTTGGGGTCACTGCAAATGCTTACTGAGAGTACTGTGTCCTAAAGAGATATGAACAAGCTTCCTGCAACAGTCTGGTTTGGCCAGAGGGGGTCATGAATTGCTGGTGCCTGAAGGCCCAGTTTCAGAGTCACAGAGGCAGTGGCCCTACCCCTGTGGAATTGGGTGGACTCTTAGGGTCTGGCACACTAGAAGAGTCACTCCCCAGGGACTGGTTATAGGCTGGGGCATAGACCAGATGAGACCATACCCTGATGCACACCCCACCCCCAACCGACTGACCAGGAAGCACATTGCATCATCTTAACTGTTAGATGAACAGTACATTAATCAGAAGATGAGACATACATAGAGCTTTTGTCTTTCATATAGAGACAGATCACCAAACCTTTCTGACCATTGACTTTTTTTCCCTATGTAAGTTTAAAGCCTGTTCCATTAACACCACTTGGAATTATGTAAAAGTCTGTCTACACGGGGATAAAAAAGCCCTGGCTGGCCCAGGTCAGCTGACTCAGGCTCATGGGGCTCAGGCTCTGGGGCTGAAGATTGATGTGTAGACATTTGGGTTTTGGCTGGATCCCAAGTGCTAGGACCCTGTGAGCGTGGAGGGTCACAGGAACCCGAACATCTACTCGGCATTTTTTAGCCAAGCCCAAGTCAGCTCACCTGGGCCAGCCAGAGCCACGCCACAGAGCTTTTGTCCCTGAGTATATCTACCCTAAGTAATGCAAACAGGGCTGGGCTCTGACGGGCCAGGTACAAACACACAATAGAAGATTAACAGGTGTTACAGTGGAGAATACTAGCAGTCAGCAGGAGGTGTAAGAAGAGAACTGGTGGCATGTCAGAAGTGTGCTGAGTTTTTAATAAAAGGAAAACTAAATATACAGAACTTTTGAGAAGCAGATCAGGGTCTCCCTTTTCTAATGGCAGTATGTCTACCCTTTGCTTCCTGAAAGCCTGTTTAGGACATAAAATCTTTAATGACTAACTTCAGGTACCACCTTACGTAGCTGAATGTAGCAAACTGTTAAATGCCTTTTCTGTGTATTTTTAAAGTTATGAGCTCCCCAGATACTTTAAACATGTCATGCAAAGAAATTAAAGCTAATACACACATTTTCCAACATGTCTGAGTGGGCGCTTCTTGATTCTAAATTAGGCAATGGGTTGGTCTTAAAGGGTGTGGAGTCAGACAAAACAAAGGCATGAAAGTTTTAACTTTAAAATATGTAAATGCCTGAGAAACAGAGTGCAAAGTATCAAGAGTGGAGTAGTTGTTATGCATTCTTAAAGTGTCTGAAGCACTTCACCAATCACCACCATAACATCTATAGCTGTAAAAGTCAGGTGAAATGCACATGTTCAAGGAATGATCTGTGGAAAATGTACACAGTAAAATACATCATTGTTGCTATAAAAAGGGACATTCTGTAAATGTACAGCCTGATTAAAAGGAAAGATAAGCCTTATATGAAACAGCATTCAGCTTTTCAAACGTCAGCTGCAGATGGGCACAAACTCAACTTTAAATTGTTCCATGCTTCTGAAGTTATTTGCTGTACTATACTTAAACCTGACAGAGTTATGATAAATATGGCTGAAGATGATTACCCAATATTTTTTCTGCAAGACTTACTTCTCTCAACTCATGAAGCTGCACAATGCTGAAAACGCTTCAACTGTATAAGAGAGAAACAGTTGATAACTTATTTCCATATATACCAAGTGAGAACTGCAAGTGCTTTATGCTGTAGTTCTGTTTGTGGTCTGCAGATCACCAGTAGCCCAGGGAGCCCTTCCTAGTGCTCTGCAGAATGAAATGTGTTCAGAGTCAAGCAGTGAAGGGAAAAGGGGGTTGGGATGGGTTATGTAGGTCATAGAAGGATTTTCCTCTCTATGAAATGGCCCATGGCATGAAAACACTAGAAAAACCAATAGTGCTACATGTTTAGCCCTTCTATACCCCCAAACTATTTCCTATGGACAATACATAGATGGAGAGGCTTGGTGCTGAATGGAACCTTCCATAAGCAGAAGGAAAAAGAAAACACTTCCTCTCACTGCCACCGTTAACAGACGTATACCATCCTCTAATCCCCAGCACGCTGTTGCTAGGGAATTATGTATTAGGTATTAATTTACAGGGCCTGCTAGCTAGCAGGTAGTTTGCTGGGGAATGCAAGGCTTCTTTGGATTGAAACTCCTGAAAGCTCTCCTGTATGGATGTGAATGAACAAAGAATATATGAATCATTTTTTCATTTTTTTCTTCCTGAGTTTTCCACTGACTTCTCTTCAGACATGCTCTAACAGAAGGTTTGCTGTCTCAGATGAACCTAATATTTACAGGACTTAAGAGAAACATCTGTGGCCAGGCTGGTTTTTTTCTGTTGTAACTGATAGTATACAGCCATCACCTGCCTGCTGTAACAATCACCAACTAAGTGTATTCAGCTCATCACTGATTACAGAATTAGATGTTCAAAGCTGCCTAAATGATACGTATCATCAATTACCATTCATTTTAGTAGAAATTGGGCATCCAAATACCTTAGGTAGTTTTGACTGAACCATAAGCTGTTGTTGGTTGTGGGTATTTTTTGTGATCAAGGCACAACAGGGAAAAAAAAAACACAGGATAAAAGGAAATAGGTTCTCTCCCAGAAATGAAATTCACCCCAATGCAGAAATCCAGCACAAGGCCAGCACTACTTATGTCCTACTTAAAGGACTCAAAATAGGACTAGCATTTAATTGTAGGTGGATTTTTGTGCTGAATTTCACCCTTTAGTTGTAGTGAAACTGGTTGCATCTCTCTGCTACTAGATAAAACATAATTATTCAGAAAACCTCCTGGAACTTTAATTACACCATTTATGGGCTTCTGGTGTTGAGAGCTGTAATCTCCTAATGGAATTTTCTCCGTTCTTGTTTTGGTTTGTTACTTTAGTCCAATATTAATCATAAAGAAATGTAGGGAATTCTTGGATTCAAGGAGTCCTGTAAAGGTGGAAAGAAAATTGTAAGTCCACACTTAGCCATCCTGAAGCAACTCCATGTCCAGATCTGGATGCATTAGTAGTAGATGCAATCCCTGACCCAAAAACTTGTGTAGATTCACCTATGTTGGAAGAGGTTGCTTTACCATAGAGAAACTGAAGCAGGTGTGCTGCTGGACCCAACAATATGATACCCAAACTTCTCAGGTGTGCCATAAGCGTTACACCGTTTTTTTGTCAAGAGTCTGGACTTTTGGGAACATACCAGCAGAGTGGAAGGAAGTGATCATTTCCTTCTTACAAGGGGAAAGTCCATGCACTGAGTGCTGTAGCTATAGGCCAATAACGCCGCTCTCTGTCCCTAGAAATGTCTTCACATTTGTCCTACTCATTTAGCTCCAGGCTGTCCTTGTGAAACGCTATCACCCAGAGCAATTGGGCTTCACTGCACATCATCCACAATGGACTCTATACTTGCTCTCCCTCTTTTATCTGCGATTCACTGTGAATTTAACCGGCCTTTGACAGCAGCATATATAGACCTAAAGGCAGCCTTCAATTCTGTTGATAGAGCTGCCTTGTGGAATGCCCTATGAGGCATCAGCGTTCCTGACATCTTCCTGAGGGTAATTCAAGATCCACATAATGGTTCAGGGACGTGGGTGCATTGGGGGACCCCATATTCTGACAGTTTTCACACTAGATCAGGGTGAAGCAGAGTTGAGTCCTGTTCTGCTGCATAATGAATTGGCTCCTTGAGTGTATCTCCATCATTATCAGTATAACAGGCGGTTCAGACTCTTGTACCACCCTGGATTGTGTCGTCTTTTTCGAGCAGGATGCAGATGATCTCAGAGATGCACTAGAGAGCTTCTGGAATGAGGCAGCTGCCCTTTGGCTAAGGGCTTCTTGGGCAAAACCAAAATAATCCAGAGTGTTAGTGCAAGCATTGCAAGACATCTGTGCCGCCAAAAACTGTGAAAGTAATGGATGACTTCATCTATCTAGGCAGTAAATTGTCATCGAATGGGCACAGCCTGCCAGATGTCCTCAGGAGAATTAATTTAGCAGACTCGGCCATGAAGGACCTTCATAGGTTCTGGAGCCAAAAGAAGATGAAATTACATACGAAGTTACAGATTTATCAAAACTGAAACGTGGACATTGTTTAAAGAAGACATCAGGAGGCTGGAAACATTTCATATGTTTTACCAGCGGTAACTACTAGGTACATGGGTGGCAAGTTTGTAGAAATTTTGGTGGTGCCCAGAACCCGCCCCCCCAACTCCGCCCCCCCAAACTCCACCCCCACCTGCCTAAGGCTCTGGGAGGGGTTGAGGAGGGAAGTCTGGGGTGCAGGTCCTGTGCTGGGGATTAGGGTGCAGGAGAGGTGCAAGGTGCAGGCTTTGGGATGGAGTTTGGGTGCTGGGTGCAGGCTCTGAGCTGGGGCAGTGGGTGAGTGTGCAGGAGGGGGTGAGGGGATCAGGCTTTGGGACGGAGTTTGGGTGCAGGCTCTGGGCTGGGAGAGGGGGTGTAGGAAGGGGTGAGGGTGCAGGCTCTGGGAGGGAGTTTGGGGATAGGAGGGAGTGCAGGGGTGAGGGCTGTGGGGCTGAGGATGAGGGATTCATGATGCAGGATGGGGCTCAGGGCTAGGGCAGAGGGTTGGGGTGTGGGGTGAGGGCTGTGGGGCTGAGGCTGAGGAGTTCATGATGTGGGGAGCTCAGAGCTGGGGCAGAGGCTTAGGGTGCACGGGGATGAGGGTTGGGGCTGAAGATGAGGGATTCATGATGTGGGGAGGCTCAGGACTAAGGCAGAAGATTAGGGTGCGGGGGATGAGGGGTTTGGAGTGTTGGAGAGGCTCAGGGCTTGGGCTGAAGGGCAGGGTAAGGGCAGCCTGCCCTGCCATTAGTGGATGGCAGGCAGTAGGACCCTGGGGCAGCAGACAGCAGTTCTGCCGGGAACCATTCTACTCCGGCAGCAGAAGCAGGCAGGGGTGAGGCGCTGCGCTGCTTTCTATCAGGCAGGGATGCAGCGGGGCGGGGGGGGAGACCCGCCGGGGCTGGGCCTGATCCAGCCAGGGCCAGGGGAGAGACCCAGGTCCGCTGGAGCAGGGCCCCCAGCCCTGAATATTCCTAGTGCTCGACCACCGCAAACATATATAATCTGCCACCTATGACTAGGTATAAGTATCAGAGGGGTAGCCATGTTAGTATGGATCTGTAAAAAGCAACAAAGAGTCTTGTGGCACCTTATAGACTAACAGACTTATTGGAGCATAAGCTTTCGTGGGTGAATACCCACTTCGTCCGATGCATGTCATCTGACAAAGTGGGTATTCACTGACAAAAGCTTATGCTCCAATACGTCTGTTAGTTTATAAGGTGCCACAGGACTCGTCACTTTTTACTAGGTATAAGATGGCTTGACTATCAATATAAGGGATAGATCATTGAGAACTGTCCTTGAGAGGACTGAAATTATCATTGTCCATCACTGAGTGGCACTTTTCGATCATGTTCCCTGCCTCACAGACAAAGTCCCTACACACTGAGCTCTGTAGATTAGACTTGAGGGAGGGAAGGAACACTACCCAGTGACGTATTGGCATTGGTAACAAGATCACCTGCAATTAACCTAACTGCACAAAAACAGTAATAACCCTGTGGAGCTTTTAGATGTCTGAAATAAAGCTTACAGTGTGATCATGGATGCTCGTGGAACTACAGACCTCCATTGTCTAAGCATATTGTAGTTGTTGTAAGTCTTCAGTCCAGGTGGTCTTTCCCCCTTTCTTACATCTACCACTTCAATGTGTGGGTCCATACCAAGCAAGAATGAGGAGAGTGTACAGTACTGAAATATGAGCAATGCAGGATATCTAGGAGAAGACATTAAATTAAGTCTGTTATAGCAATTCAAGATAATGAAAGCTCTTCTGTTCCGTTCCCGTCTTGGAGTAAATTGGATTTTTGTTAAACAGGCTCTATCTATGGCAGGGAATAGCCTCTCACAGGAAATCAAAGCACCAGAGAAGATGGTATTTTGGGCTACCAGCTATAGGGATGGGCAGGGTGGTATATGAGGACAGCTTTGATTCTTGTGATGGGGTATACTAACTAAGAGTTCAGCTCCAGAAGTCATACAACTGGCTCATGCTATCCCCTCTGCTGGTCACTTCAGTCATAAGAAGCTTCTGGCCAGAATTTTGGATCGCTTCTTTCAGCCCAGGATTCACAAAGACTTCTGCAGCTCCTACCCCAAATGCCAATTTGTAGGACCAAGAGAAGAGACAAGGTCAGGGGTTTGTTACAGGAGTGGGTGGGTGAGATTCTGTGGCCTGCGTTGTGCAGGAGGTCAGACTAGAAGATCATAATGGTTCCTTTTGACCTTAAAGTCTATGAGTCTATGACAAAAGCCCCTCTGGTCCCACTCCATGTAGTTGACATCCCATTTGACAGGATCAGGATGAATCTCACTGGACTCTTGGAAAAAGGTGAAGCTGGTGATAATTGATTCACTACCTGCTACCCTGGGGCAATCCCACTGTGAAACACTAATGCAAGGACTATTGCTACACAACTGCTAAAAGTCTTTTCCAGAATAGGGGCACCTAAGGAGATCCTCACTGATCAAGGCACCAACTTTATATCCCAACTGCTGAAAGAGGTATACAGTCTTCTCAATATAAAGAATTTATGTACATCTTTCTATCATCAACAAATAGATGGTCTGGTTGAATGAGTCAACCAGACTCTGAAAAGAAAGTTAAAGAATTTTGTTGCCAAGAACCTCCATCACTGGGATCAGCTGATCCCTCCCCTGTTACTTGCTATTTGAGTCACCTACTGGATTCTCCCCATTTAATTCTTATGTGGGAGACTACTCTAGGGAATTCTTCAACTGGCCCAAGAAATGTGAGAGAAACAGACCTATAGGACACACAGTATTATACAGTATGTACTGAAGCTCTGGGAGAGACTCAAGACCCTAAGGGCCTTTGCCAAAGAATACCTCCTCAGTGCTCAACAGGCCCAGGAATGAGTCTATAACAAAGGGGTATATATGCACATATTTAAGCCAGGGTACTATTTCAACTTCCAAGTTACTTGATAAATGACAAGAACCATACAAAGTAGTAAACCAGGTTGGATCAGTTAGTTATGAAATCAGGCAACCCCACAAAAGGAAATTCATGTCTACCATGTTAACCTTCTGAAGCAATGGAAGGAGCGAGAGAGTTTATTTCTCTCTCCTTACTCCCAAGCCAGAACTGGGGACCGCAAGTGGCCACCTCACCAGATCCAGACCCTATACAGATGAAAGGACACCTCCGCCTGAAACAGAGGCCCAGGTGAGAAGCCTAGTAAAAGCCTTCTCAACAGCATTCCCAGCTGGGGCAGACTTATCTCTTGCAACACCATATTCAGATGGAACCTGGGCAGCTCACCTGAGAGAATCCATGGCTACTCTCTAGAAAAATGTGGGATGCTGGGAGGCAAGAGGTGCAGGCCATGTTGGAGCTTGGGGTTATTGAAAAATCCCATAGCAAATGGCAAAACCTGGCATATTGGTCCCAATGCCAGATGGCACTATTCAGTTTTACACAGACTTCAAAAAGGTCAATGCCATTTTCAGATTTGATGCTTGCTCTACGTACTGAGTAGACAAGCTGTTAGACCAGCTGGCTGAGGTCCAATATATCACTATGTTAGACCTACTGGCAGATCCCACTCAAACCAGAATCAGAGGAGAAAACTGCCTTTGCCACACAGTTTGTCCTCTCTAAATTTAGGATTATGCCCTTTGGCCTCCATGGTGCCCCAGCAATGTTCCAATGGCTCATGGATCATGTTCTTCAACTACCTGGCTCATTTGCAGAAGCCTATTTAGATGATGTTGTCATCTACAGCTGAGATTGGAAGGAACATCCACCACAAGTTGCCACCGTACTTTGGTCCTTACAGGAGAATGAGATAACTGCAAACCCAGAAAAGTATAAGACTAGGAAAGAAGAGACTACCTAACTGGGATATGCTTTGGGGAAGGGCCAAATCCAGTTCCTCAGGAACAAAGTCCAGGCCCCCAAAGCATGCTCTCATCCAGTCGTGAACAAACAAGTCTGAAGGTTTTGGGGGGATCACAAGCTACTGCCACTGATTTATGCCAGGATTTTTGACAATAGCAGCCCCTCCTCACAGACATAATTAAAGACAGTAGACCAAAGAATATTCACTAGTCCAAGACCTGGGAAAAGGACTTTCAGAAGCTGAAAGATACTTATGTAAAGAGCCTATCCCATTCAGTTCCAACTTCTCAATCGAGTTCATTTTTCAAACCAACACCTCAGAAGTGGGACTACATGCTTATTGTCCCAGGAAACAAATTGAGAGGAACACCCTGTACTCTATTTGAACCACAAATTGTTCTCTTGGGAGCAGGCATACTCCATGATAGAAAAGGACGGACTCACCGTGAAGTGGGCTATGGACTTCTCTGTTATTACCTCCTGGAAAATCTGTTCAAGCTAGTCACCAATCATGCTCCCTGAAGGTGGTTAAATGCTATGAAGGACACAAACCCCCTGGTGTATGCACTGATACCTGTCCCTACAGCAGTACACCTTCCAAATTCATCATAGAGCAGGAAAAGCTAACCAAAATGCTGATTTTTCCCCCCAAGGAAAGGGATGAAGCTATCCATTGGCCCCAGTTCCCCAGGTGCCATCTTGAGGGTGAGGGGGTGTGATGGGGTATACAAATCCCACTCTGAACAACAAGAGGCTAAGGAGCTGCTCTGGTGTCAGCCAGCTTTGCCCTGCCACACCTGCAAGAGATGCACAGACTGGAGGAAGAATTAAAAGGGAAGCAGAACAGTTCATTTATGGCAGACTAAAGAAGAAACAGTCCTTTAATCCTCAGCTTCTGAGGAGAGGGCCAAGGGAAAGCAGGAACTTTCCTAACAACCACTGCCTAACGGTCCCTCCCTGAGAGAAGAGAGGGCTTGATCCTGATTCACCCTGAGAGGGGGTCATTCCTTGCTTTTTCTTACTAACTCCATTTATTTGTGTAAATTGCCCTTGCTTTTTGTTTTTAGATTATCCTGGAAGGGGAGAAACTTTGAAGTGATCTGGTTAGTGAAATAGGCAGGCCACCGCAGAGGTAGAGCAATCAGCAGCAGCGGCAGACCCCAAAGGAGACAGTACAGCCATACCAATCCTGGCCACAAGTAGGTGCCAGCAGTGAGCTGACCCCATTCACAACTCTAAACAAATCTGTGCTCCTCTCAGACAGGCAAAAGGCTCCTGTGCTCCTCTCAGAAAGGCAGCTTGCAAAAAACCCAGGAAGAAGTACATGACAGATGGAAAGACAGTGATCCAAGGGATTTGTTTGTGGGAAAAGCTCCTAGAGAAGATCAGATTACTGCAGAATCTAACTGTCTTTAAGGTGCATGCTTTCAGAAAGTTATCACATTATAACCTGGATGATAGGTGAATGGGGAGAAGGTAAAAAAATAAATAAAAAGTATCAGGGAGGAGAGAAAAGGAGAAGAAGCCCTTAAATCCACTAGGGACCTCACCATGCAGATTTCATTTGCTTCAGAAGCATTTAGATACTATGGTGATAGGAGCTATAGAAAACAGTAAGTTCCATCAATAATACCAGCAATAAACTGCAAGTAACTGAATAGCATATGGCAGAAGGGAAAGATTTGTAACAGAATTTAGTAGAAATTATTCTGGCTTTTTACAAAACCTCTCAGTGAGTTTTATATTGTGTTTATTTCTAGTCAGCAGATTACTGAAATCCAAAGTGAACCCAAGTCAGCTACAATGGTTTGGGTTAGAGGTGTGAGAAACAAATGGAAATGATCCAGCTTTGATCTTGAGACTAAGTAGGGTGCAGGGATAAGATTAGATTCTTGCCAGGCCTCCCAATCTGAGAAGATGACTTTGAAGGAAGAAGGGTAGGGGAGTTTTGTTTTGTTTTGTTTTGTTTTAATTCCCGTATGTTTTGGAAAGCCTCCAGCTCTCTCTTGGGAAGCCCACGTTTGATGACAGAGGTCAGGCAAACAAGCCAAGGATCCATACAAGCAGACCATATCAGCACAACAGATTTCCTGTTCAGTACTTAAATCAAAGCATTCTCACGCCTCAAAAAATGGATTAGTGTCAAATTTTTGTGATAACTGATTAAAAACAAGATGTCATGGATCCATTTTAAGTAGGGATTTAGTCCGTGATTCATTTATTTCTGCACAGAGTGGTTAACGTATGGAGCAAAGTGCCAAAGGAAAGAAGAGGAGCGAGTAATAGAACTCTTTGTGAGATGAAGTTTCATTAGTCTTTGACAGAAGGTTGGACTCAAACCTTTCAGCCACTTGGTAGCTTAATTTGACCCTGGAAAATTATTGATATGAAAAAAAGCCAATCCTAAAGAGTCAGAGTTACACTTTTAAAAATAGATGGTTTACTTATAAGATAAATGTGCTTGGTTAGGATTCAGATGAGACAGGCCAAGTGCCAACAGAGCTCTTATGTACCATGGTTTGTACAGGCATAACCTATATTTGCAAGTACCTTTGTGCTCATGTAAATGTCTAACTTGGTTGCGAAAATGCAGATTTGTTTACACATGGATGATATTTCTGGGCAAAAGCCAGCTTGTCATTTTGAAACTTTGGCATAGAATCTAGCACCTAAATATCCTTTGGGCTTTTCAAAAGAATATTGATATGCCACTTTCTTCTACGCCTGTCAAAATATAGAAAATTAGAAATATTGTTTTGTGTGTAAGTTTGTTCAGGACTTTAGTTACTCTTGTCAAGAAAAGTGAGCTGCATGTGATCTTTTCTTGAAGAGTTACTTGTTTTAGAAGTATTCTATATAGAGCTGAGTGAACCTAGTTTTTCAGTTCAGTTACCCATTTGGAAAAAAAATCAGGAAAGAATTTCTTTTCAGGTCAACTCAAAATGGAAATTTCAAGTTCTTACCAAAAATGAAAAAAAATAATTTCAAATTGAACAAAATATTTCATTCAACCCCAAATTAATATTTTTTCTTTTTCAAGTTCATTTTGCTTTTGTGGGGAGGTTTGCACTTTTTGGTTTTGAAATAAATCTAGCTAAATTTCAAAACAAAAAAACTAATTTTGAAATGAAGTCAAAAAGTTTTGATTTGAAAATGTCGAAACAAAACATTTAAGGTTTCAGAGGAGAAGGTGGGGTTTTTTGGTCAAAACTATTTGATGAATTTGACCCAAATTTGTGAATAGCGTTGGTCATCCCAAAACTACATTTTCAGTAAATAAATTATTTATCAGAAATTTTCTCCCAGCTATATTTCTACGTATACAAGTTAGCCCTGATCCTGCCTGTGCTTAATTTTCCACACTGTTAGTTGTCCCATTGACTCAAGGCCTTGCACAGGAACATAGAAATTGCTGCAAAAGATCAGACTAGTGTATTATCTAGTGGCGTATCCTGTCTCTAGTAGTAGCTAGTGCCAGTTATCTAAAAGAAAGGTGAAAGAATAATCTGCCCATAAGAGAAGTTTCTTCCTAACCCCATTAGTTACTGGCTGTTTATAATGGGTTTATAGCCCTAATTTATTTTATATATTCAGTAAAACACTGCATTAGAGGTCACTGAAGGTTGCTCTATTCACAACATTCCAACCATAAATGAAAAGTTAAGGCTACAATTGTACACAACCTCTGCTCCCCAACCCAAAGCCCCCCCCACACACAACCACTACACGGTACAGAGAATCCACGACACCTTTGACTGTGCCCCAAGTAAGGAGGCAAGCATTCCAGCACTTGTTTGGCTCTATTTGCCATCCAGGGGTTCTCCGAAATGGAGAGAATCCTCAAATGGCTGCTTTTTGCCAGTGGATCCAGCCCTATGGATTTTTAATGCCTTCACTTTTGACATTAGGACCTTTTTGACTAACTTACGTTCTTAAAATCCTCTTTTCTAACATTTAGTGTCATGAGGCTATCTTTTGGCACAACCCCTCCCCCAAAGATGGGGAACTTAATTATACTAAGGTCACTATTACTGTTCTGTGCTCTAATCCCAAACCATCCCAAGAAGCAATCTTTTAAGATGCTGAGAAACTGCTTCTCTAAATCTTACCCCAAAGCTTTTTGATCACTTTTATATGCAGGAAACTGAAATTATGCTTTATTTCTGTTGTACAATGTTGCTTGCTCTCCACAACATCGTAACAGTTTTGTCCTTTGATGAGCAGAATGGACTGGTGATGTCAAATATAGCTTGATGTAACATCAATTGGAAACTCAACTCAATGATAAAAAAATAAAGCAAAACTTATTAAAAAATAAATCTTTCCATCATACAATACACCAAGAATTACATTAATGTAGACATTATCAATGCAATTGCCTTTTGGGGGTTTTTTTTAGTAGGCCTATGCACTCCTACTTCTGACCTTAATTGGGAAGTGAACTTCACAATAAATGTTAAATATTATGTTATGTAGCCGGAGATCGTATTCACATCATTGAAATCACTGTGGTATCTTACTACCTAGCTTCTACTGCATTAAGACCCTGATCTTGTACCACTAACTTCAATGGAAGCTTTGCCACTGACTTCAATGCACATAAGACGAAGGCCAAATTTACTGTTGCACTGCTTCAGGAATGTAAAAATTCCATTGAAACTGCTCCTTCATTTGCACAGATTGAGCAAACACACCTTTCTAATGAAAATGTGCAATGCAACAGTGCATATACACAGCTAAAGTCTGTCCTCAAAGCAACTGGGATTAGCACTGATTTCAGTGGGAGACCTACAGACATGTTCCAGGGAACAGTTTAGGCCATTGGATACGTCTTTAATAAAAGTGTATCCAGTCAGGAGCAAGCACCCTGGGAAAGGAGTAAAAGCTTATAGTTCTCATTTACAAAGATATATTAACATTTAGGAAAAAAAAGACCAAAATTAACCAAGCTCCCTACTGCATCTTTAAATCACTGAGAAGTAATAAAGGAAAAACTTCAGTATTGTGTACATATTTGTAAGTAAATTTCAAGCATTTAAAATATTTAGCTAGTATTGTTCGATTACTTTGCAAAAACAAACTGTCTAATTAGGCCAGCTATGAACATCATAACAATTAGGCTACATTCACTATTCTTGCTATTACTGTACTAAGTTAGGCCAGTGCAAATGACTTTCTTCCATATGAATCTGTGGAAGGTTCTGTTCTGTAGAACTGTGCAAGACAGATATTTTTCTCTTTTGCAGAGATTTGCATATGAAACCAGACACTTTAGGGTGTGCCTTTTCATAATATAATGTGGAATAAAAGTTGTGCCATTTGGGGGAAAGAAAACAGCATTCCATTACAAACAGTCTTCTACTCTAAATGTGCAATGTTATGCCATAGATAAAATGGTAAGTTTTCCTGAATTTAGATTAGAGCAAAATTTCAATAAGCTTATTTTTCCATATTAAAATAGCACATTTTCCTCTGTACAACATATTTTTCTTTTGGAAAACAGTTAAAATAAAGGCATGCCTGCAAAAGGTTTAGCAGAGTTTCAGTTTCATGAAAATGCAACTCAGACCATCGCTTCTGCAACAGAGATTTCTTGGGTTTTGCCACTGACATGGATAAAGATTTATTAGCTATCCTTAGACTATGAAAGCTCAAGAAACTAGCATGAAGGGTATAATCCTGGCCCCAACGAAGTCAATTGAAGTTTTGCCACTAATTTCAGTGGGGCCAGCATTTCAGTGTAAATGACCTGCCCTGAGCCAAAAATTAGGTTTGAACCCAAGGCCTGCAAGCATGAACTACTATCGTCTGAGCTAGAGGACTAAGTCCCCTAACTAACACCTCTAGGCCTTGTCTACACTACAAGTTTAGGTCTAATTTAGCAGTGTTACCTCGATTTAACCCTGGACCCCTCCACACAAGGAAGCCCTTTTTTTTGACTTAAAGAGCTCTTTAAATTGATTTCTTTACTCCACCTCTTATGAGGGGACTAGCGCTGAAATCGGCCTTGCCGGGTCGAATTTGGGATAGTGTGGACAGAATTCGACGGTATTGGCCTCCAGGAGCTATCCCAGAGTACTCCATTGTGACCACTCTGGACAGTGCTCTTAACTCAGATGCACTGGCCAGGTAGACAGGAAAAGACCCGTGAACTTTTGAATTTCATTTCCTGTTTGGCCAGCACGGAGAGCTGATCAGCACAGGTGACCATGCAGAGCTCGTCAGCATGATGTGCACACTGCCGGGGCACATTGCCTGGCCCGTACTTTGTAAGAAGTCTATGACTATGTCCCTCTCATCACCACGCTGCCGTCGTCTCCTCGCCTGGTTTTGCACGAAACAATTGTCTGCTGTTGCTCTGACAGAGGAAGGGGCGACTGATGACATGGCTTACAGGGAATTAAAATCAACAAAAGGGGTGGCTTTGCATCAAGGAGAAACACAAACAACTGTCACACAGAATGGCCCCCTCAAGGATTGAACTCAAAACCCTGGGTTTAGCAGGCCGTTGATTTCACAAAACAAATCGGGTCTATTTCTTGTTTTGATCCACTCCATCTATCTTTTACATCTTAGGCTGGCAGCAAATGGTGCAGTACGACTGCTAGTCATCGTCATCTCCTGGCTGCTCACCAGAAGACGGTGCAGTATGAGTGCTAGCCATCATCACCTCCTGGGTGCTCAGCAGAAGATGCTGCATTACGATTGCTAGTTATCATCATCTCCTGGCTGCTCGCCAGAAGATGGTGCAATACGAGTGCCAGCCATCGTCATCTCCTGGGTGCTCGGCAGAAGATGGGAATGACCTGGCTGAGTCACTCCCATGTCTGCCCGGGCACCTCTAACTGTACTCACCAAGGTCGGCTAAAAGAGCACCCAGGAATATGACGATGATGGTTACCAATCATAATGCACCATCTGCTGCCAAAAGGCAATGAGCTGCTGCTGTGTAGCAATGCAGTCCCATGTCTGCCAGTGCCCAGGAGACATATGGTGATGGTGAGCTCAGTGGGCTCCATGCTTGCCGTAGTATGGAGTCTGCTCAGGTAACCCAGGTAAAAAGGAGTGAAATGATTGTCTGGCATTGCTTTCACGGAGAGAGGAAGGGAGAGGGAGGCCTGACAATGTGTACCCAGAACCACCCGCGACACTGTTTTTGCCCCATCAGGCATTGGGATCTCAACCCAGAATCCCAATGGGCAGCAGAGACTGCAGGAACTGTGGGATAGCTACCCACAGTGCAATGCTCCAGAAGTGAACGCTAACCTCGGTACAGTGGACGCAGTCTGCCAACTTAATGCACTTAGAGCATTTGGTGTGGGGACACACACAATTGACTGTATAAAAACGATTTCTAAAAAACCGACTTCTATAAATTTGACCTAATTTAATAGCGTAGACATACCCCTAGGAAGCACATTAGTCTCACATGGCTCAGCCACCAAAAGGAATTTAAGACCACACACTCCTTGCATGGGTTATATTAGCAGAAACCAAAAGTAGCAGTACAGCGGGACACAGCCAGAAGGTCAGATTCTGATCTCAGTTACTTTGACGTAATTTCATTAAATTACATGTCCTATTTTTGCCAGTGAAAAGATGTTCCCCCTGACTTTATAAATAGAGTTTTCTGACTCTCTGTAACAGGGTGGCACCCACCTCTCGTGAGCACCCCCTGGCAGGTGTGCCTCAGCACTTCTCTCAGTTTGTGGTGACTCCTGTCGGTAGCTTCTCAGGCAGTCTCAGTGAGTCAGCCCTCCAGCCAATTCACACACATTCTGTGCATATGAAACAAAACAGACCCTTCTGGATATACAGTCCAACAGGGGCCTATCCCAATACCCCACCATTGGTATCTCCATAGCCCTCCCCTGGCTCAGTCTTTAAACAGTCTCGGCCCTGGTATCAAGCTGTACCCCCAGGGCTTCCTCCCTGGAGGCAATGGCTTCGCCCTCACTGGGCCCTTCTGGCACCAGCTCGGCCACTCAGCAGTTCAGTTCCCCTTCCAGGGATGTATAAAAGTCCAATACAGTCCAATCCCTGACCCTTTCCAGGATCTTCAAACTCTTCTCTGAGAGGAGTTCAACTCCCCACTCTGGGATTAAGGCCACTCTATCTGTGGGAGGGACACAGTCCTACCCACTACTCTAGGTTCCAGCCCAAGGATCCTATGACTAGCAGCCACATGACACTGCATTCCTTTTAGCTCTTCACCAAACAGCTACAATTCCCTGATCCACTACCTCACAGCCTCAGTACCTTCACCAATGACCCACCCTCACCTCAGGGCATACAGCAACCAAGCCCCAGCAGCCTTCTAGGAGCTCTAAATCTTGCTCTCCCAGTCCCCAGCAGCAACTGAGCTGTCCATGTTACTACAGCTCCCTTGTACCAGCCAGAAGCACTAGCTATGCTCCTCTAGCTCCATCAAGGAACTGACTGCCACAGGCTCTGCAGCTTCTTTTATATGAGCCTGCTGCCCCCTGATCGGCTGCTCCTTGCAGCCGCTCTCAAATTGACTGTTTCTGGCACAGCCTCTCTAGGCCCTTTGGAGGATTCAACTCCTCTGTACCTTTCTGGGATGGGGTGTGGTAGGACCCTGAGGCCTCCAGGTGGGGATCTCTGGGCCTGGTACACTCTGTCACACTCCCTCATCCCCTGTATGTAATGGATAGTTTTATAGGCGCTCAAATACCCTGGTGATGGTTAGGCCATAAAAACTGAGACAGAATAGGAGAGGATTTCTTGATTCATGTTTTTGTGCTGAGCATTAAGGACACACTCGATCTAACTCTAGCCAGCAATGTTCACATATTTAGTTGAATTTAACTCAGTATGTCTGGTAACTGCTTTATTGCTTATTTGGGTCACAAAGAGGGATTAATCACAGGGAGCAGTTATTTTAAATGTATGCTTAAGAGAACCCTCACACCAATGTAATCATAAAATGTATATAAAATACATGCATGAGAAAAATATAAAATAAAAAATAACCATTTAAATATGCTTTTTAAGAACTCGCTATATATTTATATGCTAATAAGTGCGGGAAAAGAATATTGGTTCAGTGATTCCCTGATAATAAATCTAAGCAAGGAAATAATTATGTATTTGCACCTTCAGACTCTTTTCAAAGTAGCTTTCCTTTTTAAAAAAAAATGACAAATCATCTGTGCTTTTATCAAGCCATGAAAATAAGCCTTATAGCTAATTATTGTTTTGTGCTCAGCTGCTGCAGGGGAGAGGATTAAAACAGGGACATTTTTTGCTCACGATTCAGGAATGGGTAAAAATCTCTAATCTTTTATATGGGCTGAATTTGGCCCTGATTTGAGCCCTGTAAAGTCCTGTGACTTCTGCTACTTTCACCGAGTATCATTGAAGACAAAATTTTATTCACTAAACTTTCCACTGCAGCCTTCTCCTTAGATGAATGGCCTATACCAGGAGTTCTTTACTATTTTTCATCTATTATATGACTTCCAAAGCACCTGTTTTTTCTCAACTCCATATCACAGAATCCTCTGTGCCTGTATCACAAAACACTCTGCATTGCTTCAGCTAACCATCCATAATTCTGTAATACATAGTAACTTGAGGGTTTATTTAAACTTAGCATACCACATATGGCCAATGTAGGCACTGGCAATCAGTACAAGTAAATTGCATAATTTCACATCTTCAGAAAACATCAAAAAAGTGTATATAAATTATTCTTAGTGAAAATGTTATTATGTGAACATTAGCTGTTGCTATATATTCAATAAGCTACAGCTACTTACAATCAAAACTATTTTAAATAATGATTTAGAGAAGATTCTGTATATCACACCCTCAGAATATAATTTTGTAACTCACCATGAGGTTCTAACCTCAAAGTTGAGTATCATAGGCCTAAACTAATGTGAGGGCATGGGAGAGGTCACGATGTAAAGCTGAAAAAGATAGAGGAGGGGGAAGTAACATAAAATTGAACAGCAATATAATTAATGCACAGCAAATACTGCCAAAAATACTGTAAATCTTCAGAAAAAATTAAAAATATGAATTCACTTTATGTGACGGGTTGAACACCCCTCCGGGAGTGCCACTTGCTGTGCTGCAGTCCCACTGAGCCTGTACACACAGGTAAGGCCACACTCAGCTGCAGACACAGACTGAAATCAGCTCTGTGAGGGAGGACTTTGATAGGGGAATGACCAACACTCATGGGCACACCTCCTTTGGGGTATAAACCCAAAATAATATTACCTTGCGCTGTATAGAAAGATCTGCACAGTGCAAGCTCATAAAAATTCGCCCTCTCCCTCAGTGTGGAGAGAGATATGCAGAACTTTTTGCGCCCCCCCTCCTGATATGAATTGCACAAATTGTATTTTAAGATAAACAATAAATAAGTTTATTAACTACAAAAGGTAAATTTTAAGTGATTATAAGGGATAGCAAAGCAGATTACTGAGCAAATGAAACAAAACACACAACTAAGCTTAATACACTCAAGAAACAGGTTACAAAATGTGATTTCTCACTCTAAATGTTGTTTGTGGCTGGTTGCAAAGTTTCTGTAGCTTAGAGTTCTAGTTATTTCTGTTTGCAGACTAGACCCTTGTCTCAGCCTGAACTCAGCCCTGGCCTTTCATTCAGCTTAGTTCCTTTTCTTTCCGGTGTTTTTAGCAATCTTCCTTCTTGGACAGTGAGGCAATGGAGAAGAGCCCTGATTGACTTACTCCTGAGCCTTAAATAGAATTTACATAAGGCAGGAATCTTTTGTTTCCCAGACTGACCCCTCACCCCCTTTTAATGGAAAAACACTGAAAGCCCAAGATGGGGGTAGGGTGACCAGATGTCCCGATTTTATAGGGATAGTCCCAATATTTGGGGCTTTTTCTTATATAGGCTCCTATTACTCCCCACCCCCATCCCAATTTTTCACACTTGCTGTCTGGTCACCCTAGATGAGGGTCTAGTACCAGGTGACATGATCACCTGACCCTGTAGTGTCAAAGCAGCAACACCGGCAGCTTCTCAGGAAGGCAGCAGATTAGTATTTCCAAGTCTTATTGTTCTTCTTAGTGGCCCATTGAGGCTGATTGCCTCCTGTCTCGTGGGTGTTCCCCCAAATACACACACAGTTCTAATTGTTACATAGTCAATATTCCTAACTTCAGATACAGAAATGATACATGCATACAAATTGGATAAAAACATTGAATAGATTATAATCTTTTCAGTGACCCACACATGACCCATCTTGCATAAAACAAATCTTAGTTATACCATATTCACATCATAACAATATTTCTATGAAGAATATGGGGTGTAACGTGAAACTTTGCATTCCTGATCTGCTTTCACATCTCTTCTAGCTAGTGAATTTGCTGGCATAATAGCTCTCAGATATAGCAAATTTTAAGTGAAAACCAGAGAATATTTTAGTCAGAAGATTTTGAGTTCATAAAAACACACGTTCATACTGGAAGCCTGATTTTAAGATTTTTCATTCAGCTAGGGTCTTATTAAAAGCTCACTGGCTTCAATGGTGTCGCAGCCCCAAGGCCTCTGGTCTGACATGGCGTCTGTATGGCCAATTGCCGGTCATCTAAAGGTCACACTAGTACTGTGTGCAGCACCGTAGTGCAGTGTGCAACCTTAGAGGGCCGTGTGCAGTTTCCCGCTCTTTTACCTGGTCACCTAGGGGTTAGGCTAGTGTCGTGTGCAGTCTCCTGCTCTTCTGCCTAGCAACCCAGGGGTCAGGTTAGTGTTGTGTGCATAACACCAGCGTGCCTTGTGCAAAGGGGCCCAATCTGACCAATCGTAATGCAGTTCAAAGGGTCGGATTAGGGTTGCGTGCAAAACTATGCTAGTGTGCTGAGTGCAGCTTCTAGTAGCTTCTAGTGTGCCGTGTGCAAAATCTGCCCACTTAGGGGGCAACAGCTCGGAACCTGGAGGGTGGGGGAGCTAGGGACCAATCAAATTCGGCCAGGTGTGAAACAGTCCCTGGAATAAAACCATGCCTCGTGCCAGGATCTGTAGGAGTATCCACGTACTGACTGAAGGACCTGATCAACCCTTCAGCCAGGGGTCTCCTCCGGATATAGCTGGCTCGGGACGTGTTGTTTATTTTCTTTCATCGTTACCCCCCACGGATTCGGTATGCTTCTGGTGTCTGTACTGCTGGTCAGCTGCGCCTGGAATACAGTACTTGCCCTCTAACTGTCTGTGCTTTGCTTAGTCTTTCCTCTCTTCCTTCCCCTTTTATTTGGTTTACAACTGCATATGCTGCTGCCTGTCATAAAGTTATGTATATATGGTATCTAAGGATAATAACTGCTATTGAAGTTAATTTGGTGTCTTTGATAATAATATTTGGTTAAGTGTGCACACAGTTTATTTAATTTGGTGTATTCGTTTGCCTTTTGCAACAGCAGTTGGTTTTGAAGTATTTGGTCATGTGTTAATGAATGTAAATAGTTTGTTTTAGATTGTGTAAAGGTCTCTTATGCTAATAGTACTGTTAGTTGGTAAAAGTGCTCCTCCCCAGCCCAAGTTGTGATTTTCTCCCTGTTAATAAATGGCCACGTGGTGTTTTGAATTTTCAATTTGTCTGGTCTTGGTTTTAAAAAATCCACCAAACCCGCATTCGGGTCGGACAAATGGATTTATGATCAGTGCCCTAGTCAGGGAACAGAAGCAATACCATGTGACCTGTATGGCCAATCAAACTAACCGACATAGCTTGAATTTTGGATATCAAATAGCCACATTTAATTGGTTGGAAACAAGTGCCCAAGAATTAGTTGCAGGGAATATTTGGAGAATAGTTTACAATTAAAATTAATTGAAGAAAATGGAAGCAAATTGCAGACCACTTGCCAGCAGATGTGAAGGTTAAATTTATCAAGTAAAGTATTCTCTATTAGTTGTTCACTCAGCTTTAAAAGCCTAAGTTTATGAAAAATTTTAGATGCGTATGTGCTGACCATTTCAGAATATATGACAGAATATGTCATATAGCAATCTGCCATCTGCCCACAAAGAAAGCATTATTTTAAAAAAAAAAAAAAAATTAAGTCACAGCTGAAATATTTAGGTTATCTAAAAGAGAATGCAGCAAAAGATCTCTCCTCCTAAAAAATATGAAAGAAACAAGTGTTACCAAATAGATTTTTCTACTGAGTCACAGTATACATAAAGTCAGCTTTTTTATTTTGAGATATTTGGAAGTGCTTCAAACTGATTTAAATACCCATGAAGCATTACTTCCAGAAATTTTAGAAGTTCAGCAGGTCATTTATAGAACTTTACATGTTTTAAAAAGCATCATTTTATTAGTTTAATATTGTATTCTGATCTGATGTGTTTTATAATGGTCATTTGACTGGTCTTAAAACAAGGAGTAATACTGAGGTGACTGTTACAAAACTTTTATTTTTATAACCAACAGATCAAAAAAAGTTTTATGTAAAATCAGATGTTCATGGGTATTACTCAGAGTAACACAGAGGCCTGTCAGATGCCTCACTGAGAGACTAAAAACACTGATGGGCTGAAATCAGGTTAAAAGTTTTAAGTAGCCAGTAAAGAATGACAAATAATGGATGAGTGGTGTTCCACTTCATCTGCATTGGTTATAGAATAACTACACTGAATGATTTCTAAACTGACAATAGTGGAGTTGTAAATGGAATGGTAGAGTAGTGTATCCATAATCAGAGCCCTAATTTTAGACATTCCTGTAGTCAGACTATTAACATTTGATACACCAATTATAATTTGTCACATTTTGTTTTACAGTACAAACTCTGGGCCAGAGTCTTATATGATGTACACCTCTACCTTGATATTACGCTGTCCTTGGGAGTCAAAAAATCTTACCATGTTATAGGTGAAACCGTGTTATATTGAACTTGTTTTGATCCACCGGAGTGCACAGCCTCGCCCCCATGGAGCGCTGCTTTACTGCGTTATATCCAAATTCATGTTATATCAGGTGGTGTTATATCGAGGTAGTGGTGTATGTTGGCATAATTCTATTTACTTGAACAGTGCTATGCCTGTGTATCTAATATGAGGCTCTGGCCTTGTATTTTTTGTTGACTACAATACATATGCTGCCAAATTCAAAGTATTTTGCAAACCAAATGAGTTATACAGTATTTTCCAGGCTGAATTTTAATAACCTTTTATGTTTTATCATTAAAGTGTTAAGGCTTGATTTTCAGAAGTGCTGAGCACCTACAGCGCCTATTGAATGGGAACCAGGGGAGCTCAATAGCTCTGAAAGTCAGGTTCCAATATACTGTCAGAATAGTCATTTTTATAAAGACCATCAATATTAAAATATATACCAGTGACAGAACTAAAGAAATTAATTAATTAATGTATATATTTAAGTAGTTTTATTCTGCTCTCAGACATAAAAGGCCAGATTTTCAAAAGAGTTCAGCTTCTATTTAGGTATCTGAGAAAAGTAGGAGCTGCTGGCTCCTGATTACTTTTGAAAATGTGGCCCCAATTGTGGGTGCAAAGCAACTGTAATAATCTGGCCCAAATTGCTCTCTATTGAAGCCAGTATTGAGATGACAATGGACAACCTCTTCCTGTACATGGATAAATGACAAACTTCCATTCTCTTGATTTTGAACTTCCCTGCTGAATTGTATAATGTCAATCACGTGATACTACTGTCTCATCTGAAAGAGATGGCAGAGGTCCATGGAAACACTTTGAAATTATTTGAATCCTTTCTGAAGATGCGACCCAGGGAGTCCCTCAATGCCTGCCAGCAGAAGGTACACCATAACTCACATCAAGCCTGACACACTCATTTTCCTAACACACTGTTGTCATAATATGTATCTAGAAGGGGTCATATCATCTGCAAACTGGTAGCATGCTGGCCATTAATATTACTGCGTGGTGTGCATATAGGTGGTGTATACGGAATTATAGCTCTGTGATGGAAATATGTTATTAAATGGTGTTGTGCAAGAAGTGCATTAAACCAACCTGATTTCCGGTGTCTTCAATGTAAATTGAGCCTCAGAGGACAATGAAAAGTAAATCTACATAGAAGGTAAATAAAGCCATCAAGCTTAATGAGCAGGTGAGATCTGCTTAATAACCACAATGAGGAATGGAGCCTGTACCTCCAGGAAGTCTTCCTAAGTCTTGACAGAGAAACAATAGAATTTGGAACATCTAAGCCAGTGGTGGGACTCAGCCTTGTGGCGCAGCCCCCCACAG
Source organism: Chelonoidis abingdonii (assembly GCF_003597395.2). Classification (NCBI taxonomy): domain Eukaryota; kingdom Metazoa; phylum Chordata; order Testudines; family Testudinidae; genus Chelonoidis; species Chelonoidis abingdonii. The sequence continues at coordinate 121,391,543 of NC_133770.1, forward strand.
CTCCCAGTGGCTGTGGTTCACTATTCCTTACCAATGGGAGCTGCAGGAAGGGTTATACTCAGAGACTGGTGAAAGACTAAATATCTGCCATCAGGCTCCTCACCTGTGGGGTACCACAAGGCTGAGTTCTCTCCCAGATCCTATTCAATACCTGCATGCATCCAACAGGTGAAATTGTGAGACTTCATCATTTCATATATCAACAATATGCAGATGAGACATAATTCTGCATGTCATTCAGAACATACTGATAATACCACTGCCAAAGCAGCGATCACATTATCTGGCTGCGCTCCGCACATGGATGAAGACCTACCTTAATGTTTTCAGCAGTTGAGGATGCATGTTCCCAAATCTTTGAAGCATTCTGTAGTCTAGATTCATCAGTGACTATATCATAGAGCTCTCACAGAGTGGTATTTTTGAGAAACACATATATCTGCCTCCCACTATCTAGTAGACTGCATCCCATCTTTGCTTTTGATGACCTGGCTTTGATAATACATTCTTTTGTCACTTCCTGTTTGGACTGAATCAATGCTATTTATTTGGGCTTGAAAGATCAGCCCTGAAAAAACTGCAGCTGGTGCAGAATTCTGCAGGACGCCTCCTCAGCAACATGAGTCAGTGGAAGAACATCAGCCCTGTACTACCCTCATGCTCACCCTGGCTCACTGCAGGAGATCATAGCCATTTTCAAGTCTCTGGCCAAGATTTTCAGAAAAGACTTGTGATTCTGGATCCCTCCATTTTTGGGTATCTGACTTGAGACACCTTAAAAAGGCTCAATTTTTCAAGGTTAGGTGCTCGGCACTTTCAGGAAATAACACCCCTTTAAGGTGCTTCCTGGAGGAATGGAACTAACCATTTCTTGCAGGAGTTGGTCCAAGATTGTGGAATTCATCCCCAACTAAGAACAAACAGAAATCTTAGTACTTCCAGTTCAAGTCCAAAGGACCCTTCTTAGACCTGGTGCTTTCCCACAAAGCAACACAAAGTATATTAGTTTAATAATATTACATTTAAAATAATAAACACACATAACACTTCCCTTGGGGAGAAGAATGAAGAAGAAAATCCTGCTTGACAGATGTTAGTCTTCTTGTCTAGAGGTGCATGTATGCCACAATAATAGGTGTGGAATAAGATCCTAAACAGAACAGATTATAATAGAATTGAAGTTAATGGCAATAATTCAAGGGTCTTCAATGGGAGAAAAATTGGCCCAAAACATTTCTCCAATTACATGATGACCTTTGCATTTATTTTCTATACACTTCTAATTACAACATTATTAACGTGAAGAAGAACTGAAAAAGAGCTCTGCATAGCTTGAAAGCCTGTCTCTTTCACCAATAGAATTTGGCCCAATAAAAGATATGACCTCACCCATCCTGTCTCTAATATCCTAGGACGAACACAGCTACAACAGCACTGCATACAACAATATTACAATTTAATTCTTGAGTTCTTCTACAGCAGTCTCTGATATCTGTGTCTTTTTTTAATAAAGTATGTGACTGAAAGGTAGCAATTTGATATCAAAATTCAGAAGGCATTAATTAATAAAGTAGCAATAGCTATGTTATCCTTAAAAACAGCTATTATACTGGAATACAGGAGGGTAGTCAATAGCATACACACCTTTAGCTTGTGAAAAATATACTAGCCAGGAGTCTGTAAATTATATACTGAGATGTGACAAGTCTGAGAAAGAGCAGAGAATATTATTAATGCTGAAGCCCTTAAATGAATACAAGGACATATCAGCGTGGCATTTATTAAGATAAATTCTGCCTTCCTACATTCTTAGATTTTTTTAAAAGACAATTATTTTTATATACAAATGCACTCAATATAATAGCAATGTTAGGTGGTGATATTTGGTGCGGATTCTTTGCAACACTGATTCCCCCCATAACTTAAGGAAAATATTGGCTAATGGGGACTATGTTGGTACAATTTATTTACACTATGATTAGATTCTCAATAAATTCACTCACAGGGTCATAACATCAGAATAAGAAATAAAAATCAGAACACTGTAGAGGTAAACGTGGAAAAAGATAAATCAAGAGGTTCCTGAGGGATCAGTGCTACATACCTGAAACCAATCACAATTCTGGAAGAATAGCTGTGAATTCTTGTTTCTTCTGTGATAGTGGAATGGTCCTGGGCTGCTGGCAGCTGCTCTGGCTTCTCTGTTGGCAGAAGTTACCTACTCTGTCCTCCTCTTCCTCATTCTCCCTGCCTCCCTTTTAGAACTTTAGGTTGCCACTCTATGCAGCAGAGTAGGGCAGGCTGGCAGCACAGATAGAAGGCAGAAGGGTGGGGACAGAAGGAGATGAGGTCACTGATACACCCTGCTACCTCATCCACCTACTCACCTGCTCTCTCAATAGCTGCAGCAGCAACAAGTGATGGGGGAGAGAGAGGGGCTGTGGTGAAGGGTGACATCTCAGGAGAAGAGTATCAGGAAGCTGAGGGAAGAGAGGAAGGGTCTTGAAAAGAAAGGAAAAGAAGGGATTGTAGGGGAAGCGGGAAGGAAAGGGGTGTACCTCAGGAAGTAAAGGGAGAGGAGAGAGATGGTAGAAATATTACATAAAGATGCTGATAAATACTTTATTCTATATGTCTTTGGAAAACACAAACATCAGTAAATGTTTCATGGATTCATGTAGGTAATTACATGCACCACATATGCAATTACATGCACAAATTTTGTAACTGACTGAAGAAACCCCCATTTGAGTGCGCAGTTGTCCATTTTGCACATGCTGCTGCATATTCTGCATGCACAGTTACTTGTCTGCTGGCACTCACGCCTCATGTGCGCATGAAACCTATGCACAACAGCAAGACTGAGGATAAAATTCAAGAAAAACGAAACCCCCAAATGCATTAAGAAAATTAACGGTAAAAAGCTGATAGAAAAAGACATTATAGCAGCAATTTCAAACTGAACTTAAGAACAGATTTCAGGTGCTACTTAGGCCTGGTCTACACTACACGTTTATACCAATTTTAGCAGCGTTAAACTCATTTAACGCTGCACCCGTCCACACAACGAGGCCCTTTATATCGATATAAAGGGCTCTTTTAAACTGGTTTCTGACTCTTCCCCGACTGAAGAGGACAAAAGTAGCACTGAATCGGTATTTTACCATATCGGAATTATAAGGTGAGTGTGTAAAGGCCGCAAAATATCGACACAGTATTGCCTCCACAATAGGCGGTATCCACACAGTGCACACACTTGACCGTTCTGGACAGCAATTGAACTTGGAATGCACTGGCCAGGTAGACAGGAAAAGCACACGAGCAGAACTTTTGAATATTATTTCCTCCTTTGGTCAGCGTGAAGAGCTTCACCAGCACGGTGACCACACAGCCACACATAAGCTCATCAGCCACATGGTAAAAAAGAATTGCAATTCTCCGAGAATCGGACAAAGAGCTCCAAGCATGGACCGCACGGAATAGGTATGGATCTGATCGTATAATGGGAAGAGGATATCTTGTACGCGAAACAGAAAAACTCCTGGTTCAAAAAATAGGAATAAAAAAACATTTTGAAAAATTTCCAAAAGGCCATGATGCAAAAGGGCCACACCAGGACTCCAGTGCAGTGCAGAGTGAAAGTTAAAAGGAGCTCCAGACGGAACCCTACCAGAAAACAAAGAAAGCAAACAGAAAGGTCCGGAGGAGCGAAAAACATCCGCTTCTAACGCTGAAAAGCTGCATGCAATTCTAAGGAGAAGGTCCGCCCACCACTCGCCTACCCACTGTCTGGGATTCCGAGAGTGGAAAAGGTTCAGATAATCACAGCCATGGCCTGCAGGGATTATCTGCGGACGAGAGAAAGATGGGAGGAAGGAAACAGAAGCTTGCATCGAGAAGCACACAGACACTTTGTTTCTAACCCAAAAGACACAACCGGGACATTTTTCATCAACCTGACAGAATGATTAACAAACCTCCACCCCATCCACAAGACAATTAGCACCACACCAATTGAAGCCATGAGCCGGACCTTCTGGTAATGAGTTACCTAATTGTAAATATAAAACATGTTTAAAAGCAAGCATTTTATATAAATGAATTGATTTGCCCTGAGGACTTGGGATAGCATTCACGGACCAGTAACATATTGGAAAATTTGTTAAACATTGTCATGAAGGGGGATAGATAGAGCTGGAAATCCTCCAGGGTTTATATCATGAAGCTCTCCTGAAGGTACTCCAAAAAGCCTTTTGCGAAGGTTTCTGGAAAGGCAGCCATTTTCCGTCCCCCATTGGTAGGACAAATTGACCACGCCATGCAAGAATGTAGGCAAGTAAGTCTAGGGTATCATTGCATTGACAAAGGCCTAGCTGCAGATATCGGTCCGAGATAGCTAGGCAAATACAAGCAACAGTACCTTTCTTTATCTCGCAAAAAAAAAAATGTGTATCCTCGAACGAGCAGAATGATATTGATTTCATTAGGATAACCTGGTGAAATTCAGGAATTTAATTAAGGGGACAGAGATGCCCATTCCTACTGGGCTGTTTGCCTGTTGCTTAAAAGAAATCCTTCCTTGCAGGTAGCCAAGCGGGAGAAGGGATGCGGGTGGGAATGGTGCTGAGCTTTTTTGCGTTTCCAAGGGGCGGGGGAGACTGCGGGAACTATGAGATAGCTATGGGATAGCTACCCATAGCGCAACGCTCTGGAAATCGACGCTAGCCTCAGTACATGGATGCACACTGCCGAATTAATGTGCTTAGTGTGGCCACGTGCACTCGACTTTATACAATCTGTTTTACAAAACCGGTTTATGTAAAATTGGAATAATCCCGTAGTGTAGACATACCCTTAGATTGACTACAAAAAGTCAACATTGACATTTGACAGTCTTTTCTGCCTGACAATATGACTGCCACTGCCACAACTGAAGCTGGTTTCCAGACAAAGAAACCTGAAGCCTGGATAAGTGAGTATGTACATGGAACTGCATGAAAGACAGGAAACAAGCCAAAGCAAATGTTAACTCCTCAGAAAACACTTCAAGAAAAAAAAAGTAACAAAACTTCTGTCTAAAACAAATGACAGAGCAATAAAAAGAAGCATGAGAAGTGACAAGAGGAAGTACATACCTAACATTGCCAAAGAAGTTGAAGCGGCTGCTAATAGAGTAGGCAGTAAAACATTTTATCAGCTTAACAAGGTCCTTGTAACTAGCAAGTTTATACATGGTTGAAAATGTGCATTACAGAGCATCACTGTGATATGCCTGGTTTAAGAACCTAGAGAGAGAGGCTCATACAGCATACCCGTATGTCATCTTACCTAAGTGCCTCCACTCTGGAGAGCTTCTCAATAGTGGCTGAATTGGTTGCTCTGGAGAACTAGGCACTATATCTCCTGTTCTGTAATTTCCTGCATGTGATGCTGTATGACAATATCCATTTTGTAATACATTATAATACACACAAAAACACTAAGTTAATAGGACATTCCAGTTGCAAAATCAAGGACTCAGAAGGTAGGAAATGCCAAATTAAGGCTGCATGTGCAACCTTAATCCTCTACCCTTGTGCATATGCTTTATGCTGGTCTTTAGTTACGTCATCACATCCTATTTTTTCCACAAAACCCATTCCCCACTCAGTACACAGGATGGATGTGGTGCTCAGTTGATGAGCAGCTATACAACATTTTGCTTTATCCTCATTGTTCAGTGTGTCGCCACAGGCCTTATTTACTGCACACTATTCAAACCCTGCTGTGAAGACAGAATTATTAATTTATTTCCTCCTGGGCTTTTTTATGGTGCCTATCAATGTACTATCTGAGTGGTTCAAAAACAATTTATTTTCACAACATTCTCTGAGGCGAGGAGGTGGCATTATCCGCATGTTACAGCTGGGGAGTCGAGACACAGAGAGATTAAGGTTAAAAGTGTCCACTACTTTTGGATGCCCAATTTGAGATGTCTAGGATTGGATGTCTCAGAGTACATAGCGTCACACTGCACTGTGTGATGGGGTGTCCACCTCACACTAGGCCTGAACAGGTAAAATAGGTCAATTAACCTCATAGGATGCACCTGGAGGAAAGGCAAGGGCTGATAATGCCAATGGCTGGTGAAGCCCAGCAAGGGGAGGAGTTAGAATAGGCTTATAAAGTGAGCAAAATGGTAGTAAGAGAGGGCTCTAGGGAGGAGCTCTGCAGTCACTCCTTAGGGAGGAGGGGAGCTGGAAGGAGCAAACCCAAGAAGTAGTATAAGCATTGAGATCCAAGCTCTGAAAGGAAGGTCAGCCAGAAGATTTGGATGAGAAAGGACTGAATAAGGCTAGGTAGGCAAGAGCCCAGGTGAACAGCAGCTGAGTCAGAGCTTGAGCAGACCATGATTGCTGGGCATAGGGTCTCTGAGCTGGAACCTGGACTAGGGAGGCCTGGGTTCCCCCGCTGGTCACCGGAAGAGAGGCATGGACTGGGAAGTGGATAGGAAGACTGCCTGAGACTGCAGATAGACTATTTGGCTGGTGGGTCTTTGCTACCCCAAAAGGGTAGAACTATAGCAACCTGGTCAGGGGGCCGAGTCACAAAGAGGGAATAACCTGAGTTCAGACAGAGAGAGAGAGAGAGAGAGCAATCATGGGGCAAGCAATCCAAAGAGTCAGACTGGTCAAGAGCTTATCCCCAGATGAGTCACAAGGAGGTACCCTAGTGGTGAGTAGCAAACCCTGTGACACATACACATTGTTCAAAGCACAGCTCCCCCTGACTTCAGTCGCAGCTCAGCACTTTCCCAAATCAGACATCAGTGTCAAGCCAGGCACCCAGAAAATGAGGAACACACGATGTGACCTTCAGTGAAAAGTTTGGTTTCACTGATTACCCAGCATCACATAGGAACTCTATGGCAGTGGCAGAGATAGAATCCAGTTTTCCAGGCCAGCATTCAATAATCTTAGCCGCAAAACCCTCTATTTTCCTTCCTGAAGTTGCTCTGGCTGAAGACGATCAGCTGGCCTGCCTCCATCCACCCACCCTGGGACTGTTGCAGCTAACTTTTGTTGCAAGTGGGTGCACATGCCCCCTTGGTCTTTCTCCCCCCATCCTGTTTGCATTGGCTAGAGGGCATCCTCCTTCTCCCCCTGCCTGCCCACCAGCCCCTCCATCTCACGCTTTGTAACACCCTTCCAATTTGGCATAGTCCCCCTCCCCCCTTGCAGTTTGTTGCTTCCCCTCCCACTTCATGTGGGGAGTTGTTACCTCTCTCTCTTCCCCTTTGCTGTTTGTTACCTACTTCCCACGCCCTGTCTGCCTCTCCCCCTTTGCTGTTTGTCTGCCTACCTCTCCTGCCCTACCAGACCCCACCTTGTTGTTTCCTTAGCATTCCCAATCCAGACCCTTTGCTTTGTCCCCTACCCAGCCATTTACTGTTTGTCCCCTGCCCCTCCTAGGCCCACTTGTCCCTTGCACCTGCATACTCCCTGCACTTTCCACCCCCAAAATTTGTTTGAATTCCCCCATCTCACACGTATTACTGGCTCTCACTCACAGCGCAGCCAGAGGAGCCAGTTCCCTCTTCCAACACTGCCTACTGGGCCCCCACACTCCTTTCTTTATTCCATGAATCGCCTCTAGTTTTTGTCTTCACCCTTCTCCCCTTCACACAGCCTAGGGGGGAGGAACAGTTAGCCTTTGTTTTCCCTACACCAGGGTTGGGCAAATTTTTTGGGACGAGGGCCACAGCTGGGTCGGGAAATTGTATGCAGGGCCGAGGCAGGGGGTTGGGGTGCAGGAGAGGGTGCGATGTGCAGGAAGTGGCTCAGAGCAAGGGATTGGGGCAGAGGAGGGGTGTGGGGTGTATGAGGGTGATCAGGGAAGGGGGTTGGGGTGCGGGAGGGGGCTCAGGGCAGGGAGTTGGGGCGCACAGGGGTTCAGCAGAGAGCTCAGGGTAGGAGGTTGGTGTACAGGAGAGGTGCAGGAGGGGGATCAGGGCAGGAGGGTTGGGGTGCACGAGGGGTTCAGGGTATACTAGGGGGCTCAGGGCAGGGGGTTTGGGTGCAGGGGGGGTGCGAGGTGCAGGCAGGGGACTTAAGGCATGGAGTTGGGGGGCAGGGGGCAGGAGAGGTTTAGGCTCCGGCCCAGCACCACTTAACTAAAGAGGCTCCGGGGTGGCAGCGGTACACACTGGAGCTAGGGCAGGCTCCCTGCATGCCTGCCCTGTCCCCCTCCCGGTGCCACTCCAGGAAGTGCTGCAGCCCCTGGAGGCAGAGGGCTCCGTATGCGCTGCCCTTGTCGCGCCTCCAGGTACATCCCCCGAGGCTCCCATTAGCCACAGTTCCCCGTGCCCTGCCAATGAGAGCTGCAGGTGATGGTGCCTGGAGGCAAAGGCAACGCATAGAGCCCTTAGCCCTCTCGCCCGGGGGCCACAGGGACGTGGTGCTGGCTGCATCTGAGAGTGGTGCAGGGCTTACGGCACCACAGGGGGCAATCCCACAGGCCGGATCCAAAGCCCTGAGGGTCCAGATTCGGCCTGCAGGCCGTAGTTTGCCCACCCCTGCCCTACACCAACCATTCCCTTTATCATTTCTATCTCCCTGACATGTTACTGTTCCTGTCAACTGCCCTCAGTGGTGGACCCTGATTTGACAACCTGTGAAGCTTCCACTCTGGTGGCTTCATTCCGGAGGCCCTCATTTTTGCCCTACCTCATCTCCAGCTGAGTGGATGGGCCCCACTGCTGATAAAAGTCCATTGGATGAGGTCTACAGAGGACAGAGTTGCTGTGACATCCAAAAGCCTAGGAGAGGGCCAATCTCAAGGGGATGCCACCCCTCAATCTCTTGCCCCATCCCTGCTCTATCCCCAATCCCATCAACCATGCCTTGCATGCCAGCCCTCCAAAGACACCACCATAGAGGGTTGGGTACTAGTAAGGGGATAAGCATGGCAAGCAACAGCTGTAGGGCCCAGCACCTCCCTCTTAAAGAGGGGGAGGAGGCCTCCCATAAGGTATCTGGGGGGCTGCCACTGGGCCTGTTTCCATGCCCCTCTAAAATTTCCTCTAATGGAACTGGCTGAGGAGGCTTTGGCAGCAGAGGGAGGCGATGCTGCCCCCCTTCTGGATTCCCTTATGTAGAAGGGAAGCTTCCATGCTGCTGTCTATAATCCCCCCATCTCAATTGGTGCTGAGGTGGAGCCCGCCTCAGTCACTGGTGGGGAGCATTCCTTATGGCAGGTGAGGGCCTCCAAGCCATCTCTGAGGAGAACAAGGCCTGGGCATGACCACTATAGTCCGGAGGAAGAGGACCCATTGCCAGCGAGCACTGAGTCTGTGGCAATGATGGTCAGGGATGGGTAGCAGGCAAGGTCCCTCCCACCCATGCTTTAGGACATTTGGTGGGGTGCAAGTTCACTGCTCTAAGTGTTTATCTTTCTGCCACCGATCCCTCCCCACAGAAGAATTGGATCTATCTAAAGGCCAGGATGTCTGACTGCTTGCAGAGGTGAATGGGACTGATCCAGAGCCTCTCTCTTTGAGTGAGGATGCTGATGATGAACCAGTTAGTCCTGTCCATTCTCCGGCACCGGTTCAACATCCAGAGCCCACCCCAGGGATCCTAGCCTACTTCCAGAAGAATATCCTGGAGTTTTTCTGGCTGGGGCTACAGTCTCTCTCTGCAGGTGCCCTGAGTCTCCTCTTGGGGGAGGACAGATAGGGCCTTGTCTGCATCCACAGCCAGGTCCATGCCTTCTGACTTCAGGGTCTGCAGAGACTGTTGCAGAACATGTACTCCAGCATAAAACATTCTGGTGCATGCCTTTCTCCATGGCCTCTGAGGACTCCAGTATGAGCAGCAGCTCTTTTATCTCCACCTGAGATCTCTCTCTGAGCTGGAAGCCACCCTAGCCCTCTGCAGCTTTTCATCAGGCCCCCTGTCCCATGAGCCTCCCCAGATGCTCCCAACACACCACCTGCATCAGCTGAACAACATCGAGCTGTTCTGTCTCCCAGCTGTGCCCAGAAAACATCTGTATGTGTTTTTACTTCATAGCATCTACTTCCTCACCCTTCTGTCCCACCCCAACACCATGTAGGGGGACCTGCTGCCACCTGAGGAGGGTAAGGAACCCCGCTGGGCCAGCCTGTACTCCACTCTGGTTTGACAGCCCACCAGGAATATCAGTTGGCTACTCCTCCACAGAGCTGTGAGCACAGATATGTGCCTGGCATGGTTCACGAACTCCTCCAACACCTAACTCTTTTTGTGATGAGAGTGAGACCCTGGCACACATCTATGGAAGGTGCCTCAAGTTCCAGCCTCTCTTCCAGCTCCTCCAGAACCTCTTGCTGAGGTTCTGACTTCACTTCTCCCAACACCTCCCAATCCACTCATACCTCATCTGTGGCCCCACAAAGTCACAGGACCTCCTCATCGGCCTCCTCCTGGCACCAGCCAAGATGGCCATCCATCATTTCAGATGAAGGAAGCTGGATGGATGAGAGTATTCTGCAAGTGTGGGAGCCTATTTTCTTTCCCTTGTTTGACATCCTGGCTGAGCAGAGTTCCTCTAGGTAATGTCCACTGACTCCTTAGATGCCTTTGAGGAGCAGTAGGCACTGTCGGGGGTTCTCTGCTCAGTGTCCCTTTGGTTCTCTGAGCTTTACCCTTGAACCTTAATTCCTGTCCCTGTTTTTTCATTTGTTGTCCCCAGTATTTCTTGCAGCTTCAATGGCCTCTCTCCATCAGTTGAGGACAAGGGCCTTTAGCTTTGGTCTGGCTTAGCTCTGCCAGGTCCCAACAACCACAATAGGTACACACCTTCCAATTTCTGCAACAAAGAAGGCAGGAGACTGACAGAAAACATCCTTCTTCACTACACACATCTATCCCCAGAACATCATCCATCCTATGCATTGAATGAGGCATGGGTTCTGTGGGTAGAAAAGCATGTGACCATGTAATTAAAGACTGCATCATACACACAAGGGGGCTAAATTAAGATTGCACAGGTAGCCTTAATCCTGGCATTTCCTAACTTTTGAGTAATTCTGACACCTTAAAGTTCTTTCAGCATAGATTTTGGGTGTAATTTCTTGTTTTAAAAAAAGAAAACAAAAAAAAATAACAGAAATTCCATCATTTGGCATCATACTGACACCCACATGGGTCAGCAGCAGCAATGGAACCTTTAGATCCACAACACAGACCTCTTCCACTTGAGTTAATGGAATAACTGATAACAATAGTAGATTGTCATCCTCTGTGTGGAGCAGCACTAGAGTGGGATGAGACACACACACAGCCAGTAGGTTTCACAGATATTTGGTGATAGCAGAGGAATGGTCAAACTTAGGAAATTTGGGTTCCATTCCAGGCTCTGGAGGGGAGTGTACTCTAGTAGTCACAGACCCTTCTTGTTTCCCCAAGCTTGACTTCTTCTGCCCATTCCTTCCAACCTCCCCAAGTCCCGTTCTTCTTGCCTACCCAGTCCAAGTCTTCACTCCTCAGGCTTCCCACTCAAGTCCCTTGGCCAGCAAGTTCCCCCTCCCAGCTCCTCATCCAATTTCTCTCTCCTCTCCTGCCCAGCTTCCAGTCAGCCTCCTCCCCACCCACTTCCTCCCACAATGTCTTTTTGTCTAGTCTCAGTCTCCCATCTCCCACCAACTCCCCCAGTCTGTTTGTCCAGCCAGTCCCACCTCTCCCACAGAACCCCTTTTCCCACCACCACCATTCCTCTCCACTGGTTCCCAGTCCAAATCTCTACTCGATGCACCCAGTCCCAGGCGTCTTACCCAACCAGTTCAAGTCTCCTTCCGCCAACTCTCAGTTTCTCTTCCTCCTCCCCCTACCCCGATTCCATCTTACCAGGCTTATTGACCCAATTTACTCCTTGTTCTCTGCCCTCCATGGTCCAGGTCTTGTCCCCTCTGCATTTGTGATAAATGAAGGGGCGGGAGGGAGCTCCCTTTTATGAACATCCAACCAGTCAGTAGCTATAAAATCCCTCTTAGTAGCTGTTCGCTAATTGCTCTACCTGTAAAGGGTTAAAAAGTCTCACTGCTATGCATAAGTAAAAGGAAGTGAGTGGACACCTGGCCAAAAGAGCCATTGGGAAGGCTAGAACTTTTTTAAATTGGAAAATGACTCCCCTTTTGTCTGTCTGTTGTTGTTCTCCCAGGGAGAGAGGATAAGGAAGAGCTATGCTGTAAGAAGCTTGGCCCAGGTAGGAAAAATCATCAGTATCATACCTAGAAATTACTCATTTAAAACCCCAGATATGTAAGTAGATCCAGAAATGTCTAGGAAGACGTGATTAGGTTTATTCCTTTTATTTCTATATGGCTTGTGAATTCATCTGTGCTAACCCCAGGTGCTTTTGTTTTGCTTTTAACCTTTAAGTTGGACCTCAAGAAAGCTATTCTTGATGCTTAATCCTTGTAGATGTTTTTTTTAATCTAGCAATAGCCTGAGTTCCCAGATGTATTTTTCTTTCTTTTTTAATCAATAACATTTACCATTTTTAAAAACAGAATTGGATTTTTTGTGTCAAAGAGGTTTGTGCACATGTTGTTTAAATAGCTGGTGGAAACAGTTGATTTCTTTTGTTTTTCTTTCTCAGCTCTTCCCCTGAAGAGGGGTGTGAAAGGGCATGAGGGTACCCCACAGAAAGGAATTCCCAAGTGCACCTTCCTGGGCTCTCAAAGGGGTTCTGCACTTGGTGGTGGCAGCATCTACCAATCCAAAGACAGAGAAAAGCTGTAACCTTGGGAGTTTAATACCAGCCTGGAGTGGCCAGTATTAATTTTTAGAATCCTTATGGGCCCTCACCTTCTGCGCTCAAAGTGCCAGAGTGGGGAATCAGCCCTGACAGCATTCAAGTCAGGAGGCTTCCTCCTCCACGCTGTCTGAGTATTAGTTGGGAGTTCACCAAGAGCACAAGACAGTCAAGGTCTCTGTTCTCAGTTCTGGTGCCCAGCCCAACCTCTGCCCAGAACACCCAGGAGCTGCAATTTCAAGGAAAGTCCAGCTTCTCCTCTATAGCCCTGGGCTCTGTGAGGAGGGCACATGCACAGTTTGGTCAACACTAGGTGCTGTGAGGGGATGGAGTGTCCTCAGTAATGAAGTAATCTTCAGAGATTTTAGCTGCTAAACTCTAAAAAGTATCTATAGAGTATGTGCCAACTGCAATTTGTCAAAGGTTTATAACTTGGCCATATTAGAGCAGCTTTTCACAGGAATAGCAACAAGCACATCCCTGACACAAAGGTGACTCTCCTAACAATTTTCTAGTCCCCTTCCCAAAGCATGGTGGTGCTACAGATGGTCACCAGAATTTTTTTAAATGGCAAAACAACATTTTTCCCTAGCTATTTTCTTGGCAATAGCTGAACCATTTTGTCTGAATAATTCCAAAATAATTCATTCTGTGGCATGGGATCTGGCATGGAAAATTTCAGCCCAAATAGTTAACATTTGGCAAGCTATAAGCAACTGAAAATAAGCTTTTATGTGGGAAAGGATGTGCAATGTTAATAATGAGCAGCACTACCAACCCGGCCTTCCTATGATAATCATCGGTGCTAAAAGACATACAATTTACAATGATACCAAGAAAGATCATATTTTAAAGCATAAATACAAGGGGATAGAGCTATGGTTGAATTTACACCTTCACCTCTGCCTTTCTTGATCTTGGAGTTTTTGATTTCTCAATCTTAAGGTTTCATGAACAATTAAGTCACTGTACTCTGCTTACCAACCCTAATGAGATAAACTAAATTATATTTAAAAGACGCTTATGTCTCCAAGTATTGTAATCAACTTATATTTCAGGAAGGTCTCACCTTACATGAAATGTGGAGTTGTGATAAACTGCAAAATTATTGTCACAAGGTTTGTAATGTGAAGATTGCATAGGTTAACATGTACCTGTCCACCAGTCAGTATTTATTGTTGTTCTCAATTCCCAAATGAAGTGTTTTGATCTTTGGATACTGCTTAAGGGACAACACAGAGGATGACTGCTATTCTTTGGAAGGAAGAAAGTTGGTGGAACGTATCCCAATAAAGAAGCTGTTCTTTGAGACTGCAATAGTGTCTCACGTATTTTAGGACATTTAACAGCCATTCCTGGATTATATAAAAAGCATGAAACTTCATATATCAAAAATGTGATCTAGTATGCTAAGCATAGGATTTTATTGTTATCCTTTTTTAAAAAAAAAATCTGTATTATATATCTAGCTTGATTGATGGGCGCGATAACTTGGCATACATCTCAGAAAAAAGTATGCAAAAGCTTTATAATTCAGATTGGCTGTAAAAATGTCCTTTAGATTATTCTTTTGAAAATGATGGATACTGGGTATGTTTATGATCTCTGCATATAGTAAATTATGAATCCGTAGCAGCAATGTAACAGTGCACTAGGGAGAGGTGTTCCCTGCTGCTGTTCTCATTGACTGGCACACAGATTCCAGCAAAAAAATATGATCATATTTCCAATGGGAATGTGGCGATCTGGACAGCATGACTTCCAAACGAAAACTGGCCAGATTCAGAAGTGTTATTAGGAATAGCAGAATAAATCTGAGCTATAGAATTAGAGATGGAAAAGATGTCTCCGGACATACAGTGCATCACACTTCAGTACAGGAGATAATTTAACTCTTTGGAATCATAGTTTTTAAAAACACAATCACGTTTGAATGACAATTCAGCCTTCCGTTTTCTCAATTTGTTCATTATTTATTTGGGATCAAGTCTGGTTTACTGGTCCATCATTGTCAGTATCAAATTTGTTTTCCGAATTGAAGATCATTACCCCCTTTTGCTTTTTGCCCCGTATTCTGGGACTTTTCTAGTTTTCTGTGACATTTCCAAGTCCGTTTTTCAATAATATTAAGTTAATTCACTCAATATGTCATTCAGGCCCATTCTTAGCTGTCCACGCTGCTTTTCTTTATTTTTCTTGACTATGACAGATTTTTAATTATTCAGTATCTCTCAGCCATTTAGAGAGATCTCAGATTCCTTTGCATTTAAATATGGTCATGGCATATTTTTTCTTCTAGTACTTATTTTTTTCCTGATGTATTTGAAAATGACTTTCCCATTTCTCTTACCCCTTTGGCTAGACCAACACTCATTCTAGACATTCTTCATTCTGTGCTCAGATACAGCGGGGCTGGATGGCAGCATAAAACCCTAAATAAAAGCCCTATTTGTGGCCGTGCCACTCTAATCTGATTCTGTATGTTCTTATTTGGTTCTCTACTACTGATGCTCCTCAAGTTCCAGTCTTAGTTTTTATTAGAGATGGGCCAAGACTTAAGTTCTCAGTTTGAACCCATCTCTAATTTTATGGGGTTTTGCTTTAATCCCCATGTCCGAGCAGTCTTTGTGAAAGCAGTTGTGTGCTCAGCATTTCTCCTTCCTTGGCTTCTTGTTTTTCAGAGGAGTTATAACATATTGTGCCAAAGTTATGGGCTCAGGCCTCTACTGTGTCAGTCTCTGCTGAATTCAGTAAAGGTGGAAGAGTCACAGAAGAACTGGCTCCAGCCCCCCAATCTTGGAAACATTCAGGGTTTGGTTTGGCCCCGGTCTAATTTAAACCACCCTCTGGGTTGCTCTAAACTATGTCCCCATTGCAATAGCCTCCAAGTTGCCATCTATCAGCTAGGGATTGCCAGAATGCTTACCGCACCTCCACCTGCCCCCAGGGAGTGGTACAGGGCTGGCTACACCAACTTTATGCGACACGAGCATTATCCTTATGTCAGAGAGGTCTCAGCTGGCAGTTGAAGACAATTACTAGTATATGTCCCTGTTACAGCACTAGTAGGAGTCATCGTGGCTCAGGACTAAGCCTCTTGATTTGAATACCCACCACAACATGCTCACTAAGGTTCCACCCCTGCAAAATCCTGAGCATCTTCCATTCTCTTTTATTCAGTTTCTTAGTACTTAAATTCATATCTCTTAATTTCCCAGAATTTTCCTCCCTGGAGTTCAATACAATTGACCTGCTGCATTCTGCCCTAGCATTACCCAGCATCACATTGTAACTGGCCCTTGCACAGTTCCTGGGGAAGAAATATACAAGTAGACAACTCATTCCCTTGCTTACATGCAGCGACAATTGCAGAATCGTGCAGGCACGACTTTCTCTATGTGGCCCTAGTGGCACACACTGAGCAAAGGGAGTGGCAAGAGATGGGGAGAAGGCAAACCCATTGTTCCGCCTCATCTACACTGACCCAAAAAGCAGGCAAGGCATAATGGAGCAAGCAGACCACAGCAACCTAATGGACCATGTAGACTGTGCACCTTCGCTGTGCCTTAGTCAGTATGAAGCAGATTGTGATCATTTATGTGATTCACTTCCCTTCTTTCTGGATCATAAGTTTGGCCTTGGGTAACCTGAAATCCACTCTGAAGTCCACACTGCTGAGAGAGCAATACAGCGGTGCACAGACAATCCAGGAAGTTTTTGGAAAATGTAGAGGACAATTTCCTGGTGCAAGTGCTGGAGCGGAGATATTCTTGACCTGCTGCTCACACACAGGGAAGAATTAGTAGGGAAAGTAAAGGTAGATGGGAACCTGGGAGGCAGTGACCATAAGATGGTCGAGTTCAGGATCCTGACACAAGGGAGAAAGGAAAGCAGCAGAATACGGACCCTGGACTTCAGAAAAGCAGACTTTGACTCCCTCAGGGAACTGATGGGCAGGATCCAATGGGAAAATAACATGAGGGGGAAAGGAGTCCATGAGAGCTGCCTGAATTTTAAAGAATCCTTATTGAGGTTGCAGGAACAAACCACTCCAATGTGTAGAAAGAATAGAAATATGGCAATAAACCAACTTGGCTTAACAGTGAAATCCTTGCTGATCTTAAACAAAAAAGAAGCTTACAAGAAGTGGAAGATTGGATAAATGACCAGGGAGGAGTATAAAAATATTGCTTAGGCATGCAAGAGTGAAATCAGGAAGGCCAAATCACACGTGGAGTTGCAGCCAACAAGAGATGTTAAGAGTAACAAGAAGGATTTCCTGAGGTATGTTAGCAACAAGAATAAAGTCAAGGAAAGTGTGGGTCCCTTACCGAATGAGGGAGGCAACCTCATGACAGAGGATGTGGAAAAAGCTGATGTACTCAATGTTTTGCCTCTGTTTTCACGAACAAGGTCAGCTCCCAGACTGCTGCACTGGGCAGAACAGCATGGGGAGGAGGTGACCAGCCCTCTGTGGAGAAAGAAGTGGTTCAAGACTATTTAGGAAAGCTGGATGAGCACAAGTCCATGGGAACGGATGCGCTGCATCCAAGGGTGCTAAAGGAGTTGGCAAATGTGATTGCAGAGCCATTGGCCATTATCTTTGAAAACTCATGGCGATCGGGGAGGTCCCGGATGACCGGAAAAAGGCTAATGCAGCGCCCATCTTTAAAAAAGGGAAGAAGGAGGATCCGGGAACTACAGGCCAGTCAGCCTCACCTCAGTCCCTGGAAAAATCATGGAGCAGGTCCTCAAGGAATCAATTCTGAAGCACTTAGAGGAGAGGAAAGTGATCAGGAACAGTCAGCATGGATTCACCAAGGGCAAGTCATGC
>NC_133770.1:121409933-121459844 GCF_003597395.2 Chelonoidis abingdonii
AGAAGCTGAGGGAACTAGGATTGTTTAGTCTGCAGAAGAGAAGAATGAGGGGGGATTTGATAGCTGCTTTCAACTACCTGAAAGGGGATTCCAAAGAGGATGGATCTAGACTGCTCTCAGGGGTACTAGATGACAGAACAAGGAGTAATGGTCTCAAGTTGCAGTGGGGGAGGTTTAGGTTGGATATTAGGAAACGCTATTTCACTAGGAGGGTGGTGAAGCACTGAAATAGGTTACTTAGGGAGGTGGTGGAATCTCCTTCCTTACAGGTTTTTAAGGTCAGGTTTAACAAAGCCCTGGCTGAGACTATTTAGTTGGGGATTGGTCCTGCTTTGAGCAGGGGGTTGGACTAGATGACCTCCTGAGGTCCCTTCCAACCCTGATATTCTGTGATAAGTGTGGTCCTACTCTGAAAAAGTAACTATCTGAAAATGTCACCTTCTTGTTCAGTTCCCTGTGCATAGGCCAAGTCCTATCTGCTGAGTTTACTGACATAAAATACAGTTTTTACTTCAGTTAGCCCTGCAGATCCCACACAACTAAGAGTGAGTGAAAATTAGCACCTATTCCACTCACATTTTGTTTACCCCATTCTAATCAATTACACCTGTGCAAAACCAGGCTGTAAAGGTGCTGCTCGGGGAAAACTTTTAGTTGCTTGTGATGATACATGACAAGGAAACAGTCCAGGCTGATTTTCGGAGAGCAGGTTGAGTTTGCAGGTTGGCAGTTAAAGAAAACATCCTTTTCCTTGTAAATGGAGCAAATTTGATAGGGAAATCTTTGAGACACAATAAACATGGAGCCTCAGGATGTCATTTTTACAGAGGCACTTTTAAGAGTAGAACTGCTCTTTAATGATCCATGTGTGGATGTGTTTGTTACACAGCAGATGTCTGGGTCATTAAGTTCCCCTGTGGATATAGTATCATGTGGCTTTGAGTGCCAGGAGAGTTAATCCAGCATTTTTTTCTTATTTTCCAATAGCCTGGTGGTCTCTAGCAAATGTCCCTTGTAACTTTACCTTCGCTCTTCATTCCTGATCCATGCACAAAACATTTCGGTGCAAACTTTCTCATTGTCAAATTATATCTCACTGGCCCTGTAAATATTTTTGACCTTTAGTATCATCTCTTCATCTCTCCTATTGTATACAGATGTTCATTTTGTGATGTGATCCTGCATTGCATTGCTACTTGTTCAGCATCCAAGATCCTTAGCACTTAGGTGGACTTTTCTATAGCATTGGGGTGGCCCATTTTGTAGCACTCTTTCCTCAATGCCTGTAGATTTTAGATTTTCACCCCTTCTAAAGACCTGAGCCTCAGACTTAGTACTGACACTCTAGTTTAGTAGTAGGGTGCAGGTGCAGCTACAGAATGAGACATCAAACTAAGATCCCTTTTACCTATCTCGGGTGGCTAGCAGATATTAAAATGTCATGGCACTCTTTGTAATATGTTCGATACATGTTTCTGAATTCCTAGCAAAACTGTTTCCACATACGAGCCAATTAATACCTAGTCTTTTGAATAATTGTAATCCAGTCCTTTGCATATATTGCTACAATATTGCTGCATGATTGCATGGAAGTTTATCACCTAATGGTTCTACCTCATGGAGAAAACACATGAGTTTCTACTGCTTGTACATGTAAACCTGTAACTGTAGATTGTTTTTTCAAACCTTTCTAAAAGTACATTATCAGAAAGATATATATTAACAGTGAAACCTTACTGATGCATACCAGGCTTTGGTTAACCATATGCAGCATGTTAAAGCATCACAAGTATTTTACCATGGTTTGTGCAATTTGCTGTGATTGATTGTATCTATCTGAAAGGGGATTCCAAAGAGGATGGAGCTCGGCTGTTCTCAGTGGTGGCAGATGACAGAACAAGGAGCAGTGGTCTCAAGTTGTAGTGGTGGAGGTCTAGGTTGGATATTAGGAAACACTGTTTCACTAGGAGGGTGGTGAAGCTCTGGAATGAGTTACTTAAGGAGGTAACCACAGAGGTTTTTAAGGCCCGGCTTGACAAAGCCCTGGCTGGGATGATTTAGTTGGTGCTGATTCTGCTTTGAGCAGGGGGTTGGACTAGATGATCTCCTGAGGTTTCTTCCAACCTTAATATTCTATGATTCTATTTGTAATATTTTTTGAAAATGCATCCCACTATTGCAAATAATCATATAGCCTTTGAGTCATTCTAGATGAGCATAGATTAACATGTAAAGAGTTAAAAACATAATGAATGGTCCAGATGCCAGTTAATTCTGACCCAACAGATCAGGGAACTTTGTGGGCATGACAATCTTTTGTGACAGAATTTGCAGTGCAGGCATTCTACCTTTCACCTCTAAATTCAAAGCCCACTTTCTGCCAAAGACCTGTTGGGAAGAGAGTGGTTAATGTTCACAGGGAACCTATTTAAGAGGCTTGTATCACACTTATGGGGCCTTAAAGGATTTACTCCTAGTAAATCTTACAGTGTTGTATGCTGTGAATTGGGAAGGATAGACAAACACACACACACCCCGGACGCCCTAAGGATTAAGTTATACATGGAGCTATACACATATGCTCATAGCTAATTCACTTTGGGAAGTGCAAACTAAATTAACTCAAGTGTACATTGGATAAAGCACATGACCATATTATAAGCATGTGCAGCTCCATTGATCCCAATAGATACAAGCAATTGTCCTGTATACAGTGGCCACCTTTAAAAAGTAAATAACTGCACACAATCACCATACAGTTGTGTCTGAGATACAACAATTTCCCCTATGCTTAGTGTAGGTAATAACTGCACTATCTTGTATATTAATGTGTAGTAGCTGTTGATTAATGTTGATTTATACTGGCAGCCACTGAACACATGTTGCAAAATAAAAGTATTGGCCCAACAGATTTTACCGTCTTGTCCCCAATCTCATTTGGTCATGCTGCTCTCGTCTCAGTGACTGCATAGTACAAGCTTTGCTGATTATTGATTGAGTTAGTTCTAAAATCTGAAACTTCTAGGTATTCATTACAGCCCTGTATTTGTACACAATCTATAGCCATTTCTTTGCACCCAAAGGACAATCATTTCCTAAAAGAACCCACAGTGAACTAGCTAGAAATAAGAAGTGTGCATACATATCTGCGTACAGACTTTCACACACTCATATCCCCACCCACCTCCCTACATCCGTTATGGTGGAGACATTTTGTTATGACTTCATTTAATGTAGACAGTAAGCTCCAAAGGGCGCTTGGGCCTAATTCTTCATTGCCTCGTGTGGTCATTTGCACAAGTTCAACGTAAATGTGAAGTGAGTGTTAAGCACCACTAGAACAGAATGGAAATGCTTTACTCCCACTTGGCACTAGTGTAAATGACTGTACAAGGTGACAGTGTCAGTCATGCCTCTGGTCTTTTTTTTTTGGCCTATAAAGCACCACGTACACACCAAGTGCCTGATTCTCATTTACTTTAAGGCCCCTTTTCACCAGATTTATACCCCATGTGAGGCCCCTTTACATGACCAGAGCATTGAAAAGAGATGTTAATGTAAATGAGAATTGGGCCCCTAATGTTATAGAAATAAATAATAATTCTAACACCATTCAACATAATACTGCATATGTAGAACCACATAAGACAAAAAGTGTCTACCAAGTATGTAAGATGAAGTTTTATTGTGATGTGTCAAAGAATGTGACCCTGGAACAGGCTACCAGATATTGAATGCACAAGACTTGTTAAAGTGTTTCTTTAATGTTGGTATTCTAAAAACTTTAAACTGCAGATGTTTATACTTAGTGATGAAAAATGACAGCATGATTAGTGGATTAGTCATTTTCTCTCCAGTGTCATAGTTCAGTTCTAGCTCTTTTTCTACATTTACACACATCTTTCTGGTTAGATGGCAGTGAAATCATTGAGTAAAACTAATTTTATTGATCTTTGCTCGGGTTGTAGCAGGCAATAATTTACATGTCAAAGCTTATATGCATGTCATTTGCTCTCAAGAAACTCATGATAAATTGATCCTAGATGCCAAAATGCCTTCTGATTTCACCACTTTCTAGCTTAGGTCTTGAGTAAATAAGTTCAAACATTTCAGGGACTACAGTACATGGTAAAACCTGCTATTACAGCCAAAGTGAACAATTAAGTTGAAAGCCCCATTTCCAAATCTTTTTCAGGCTGTAGGCATTTTTCACTGCTCTAGAAAAGATCACACAAAATAAATGTATCCTCTATGTATTAGTAACAAGGACCAAATTTCAGAGTCATACCATGAAGTCAGTCCTGAAGACATTATTCAAATTAGACTGAGAAAAATACTGTATACGGTCTTCAGGATTTGACCCAATGACAGTAGATCCAGAAAATCTTTGGCCATGCAGCTAGGCAGGTGGAGTTTGCAGAATTACTTTTTATCATTCTGATTAATGTCTTCTCTAGTTTCATCAGGATTGTCTGCAGCACAGATTCCACAACCACCATCCTAGGTTATCTGCTCCGCTGCCCAGTTGCTCTCACTAGGCTGTGTCGTGACATCTGTTTTTAAGTAGAAATCTCTATTGATTTTAACAGCAGTTCTGCTTAAAAGTGATGGCAGAATATGTTGAATTGTTAAGAATTTTTTCCTAAAACTTCCCTTCTTTATCTTAAGTTGATTTTTTCCTATGATCTTCTGAAAGGGTCTATAACCCCCATCTTCATTTATATTGCCATCTTGAAGATACTAAAAGGCCAGTCATGTCCCATAAAGTCTTCTCTACATTATACAGAGCTCTGTCAGCTTACCACAGCAAAAATTTGGCCCTATAAATTTAGTTCTTCTAGCCCCTGCTTCTGTCTTATCCTCTGTCTGCATAATTTTTGCTGTCCTTTGTATTTTTCCTTGGTGCATGTAGCATGGCAGAGAACTCAGCGGGACGGCACCTCCTGCTGATTGGTCTAGGAATTAGCTCTTCCAGCTTGGGAGCACCTCCTGCTGGCCAGTGTCTTCCTTGCTGCCACCTGCTTCTTCTAGTACAGAGGTGGGAAAACTACAGCCTACAGGCCACATCTGGCCCATGAATCCCTCCTGCCCAGCCCCTGAACTCCTGGCCCGGGAGGCTAGCCCCTGGCCCCTCCCCTGCTGCCCCCCGCCCCCACAGTCTCAGTTCACCACGCTGCCGGCACAATGCTGTGGGCAGCAGGGCTGTGAGCTCCTGGGGCAGCACAGCTGCAGAGCCCAGCCTGATTCAGTGCTCTGTGCTGCATGGTGGCAGCGGCGTGGCCTGGCTCCAGCTGGGCGGCATGGCTTTAGTGCCACCAGAGCTCCAGACAGCACTGTAAGGGGGCTGGGAGTGAGGGGCAGGGAACAGGGGGTTGGATAGAGGGCAGGGGTGTTCAGGGTGGTGGTCAGGGGTGTGGATAGAGGTCGGGGGAAAACAGTGGGTTGAATGGGGGCAGGGGTCCCGGGGGGGCAATCAGGAAGTAGGGGGTTGGATGGGGTGGCGGGGGTCCAGGGGCAGTCAGAGGACAGGGAGTGGGATGTGTGGATGGGGCAGGGGTCCCAGAGGGGCCATCAGAGAACAGGGGGAGTTGGATGGGGCAAGAGTCTGGGGGGGGGGCAGATAGGAGGTGGGGCTGGGCCACAGTCCCCTCCCCTAACCAGCCCTCCATACAATTTACAAAACCCAATGCGGCCCTCAGGCCAAAAAGTTTGCCCACCCCTGTTGTACCACCCTTTAGTTCAGGCCCCACATCCCTCCTGGCCCACAGTGCCTCTTCTCTGGGGTACTGCTCTCAGCAGTGCCTCCCACACTAAAGGATCCTTCCCTCCCTGGGGAACCCCAATTCCCCAAAGGCCACCTTGCCTCATTGACCAACTGCCAGTCTTCATCCAGCCCCTTTTCTCAGGAGCAAACTGCAGTCTGAAATGGCCACTCATCATTGGCAAGGGGATTTGGACCTGCTGCCTTTTCCTGGCCTGGCTGTACCCCTGCAGCCTCAGCACCACCACAGGCCCTTGTAGCATGGCCTTAGCCTTTGGACTCACCTGGCTAGAGCTCCCCAGCACTGCTGTGTTTGAGGTACCTTCTCTAGCCAACTCTTTCCCACTCCACTTGTCTGGCTCCCAGCCCTTTTGTCAGGGCCAACTGGACCCTAACTGGATGTGGCCACACCTTCGGCTGCCTACCCAATTAGCCTCCCTTGGCTGCTTTCAGCCCCAGTCCTCTCCAAGGGCTGGCTTTTAACCCTTTCCAAGCCGGAGCAGGGTGACCATCCCACTACAGTGCATGATGGTTGTTTGTTTTTTAATTTCTTTAATATTTTTAATATTCTTAAAATATAGGAATCACAATTGGAAATAAGGGATGAAACATTCAAGAATGGGCCCTAATCCTGAAAAACCTTAAGCTAGACTCATATGAATCTCTCATTGAAGTAAGACAATTCGTGTCAGTAAATTTACCCTCAGGGCTGTCTAAGTTGCACTGGCAGCTTCCCCAGTTCCCACTGCAGCCCAGGATCAGGAGAGCAGAAAGCTGTCTTAAAGCCACTATAGCTCCTCCTCCCCAAGGCTGTGAGTGCTGGGCCATAGTTCTTAGAGGGACAACCCAGCATCTCATTCTTGTTGTCTAATTGTGATACCCCTTCAACTTTTTTTATAAACCTTTTGTTTCCCTATCTTTTTCTCTTGATTCCAGATCCCAGTGTTTCATTCTTAATAATGCAAACTCTGCAACATGGGTCTCTCTGGGGATGCCTGAGCAGCCAGTTCCCTCTTGTGGCCGTGTGTGGTGTCATGGCAACTTTGCCTCAGTTTCCTCCACTCCACAAACAGTCATTTGCTCCAATGCCACCACCGGGTGGTTTCCCCTAATGACCCCAGCTCTCCAGCCAGGTGATTTATAGTCTCCCCCCTTCTGGAGCAATAAAGAGTCTGATAGACCAGAGTCCAATGACCCTAATGAAGGGTCAGAATTCTCAGGTGTTCACAGACTCCTGGCTCCTTTAATGTGGACAGTAGGAAAATCTAGGCCCACCCATTCCTCTGGCTCCTAGCGCAGGGCCCCAGCAGTGAGCAGCTGGGATCAGTTCCTCACAATCCCTTGCTGCTGCCCTGGCCTGCTTCCTATCTCACCTCTCTTGTAGGTCTCTTCCAGACTCATATTCTCTGAATCTCCCTTTCTGGAAGTCTGACTTCCTGGGCTGCTTCCTGCCAGTCTGCTCCTGAAGGCATCTCTTCTTGGTAGACCCAGAAAGTAAGCCTTTCCCCACAATATGACTACCCACCTGGAGTTCTTACTACAGGCAAAGTTTGTAGCTATTGGCACTCAGGATTGGCTCAACTTCACAGGGGAATCAACAAGACGCTGTGCTCGCTTCCACATGTATTACTGCGTCCCTGTAAGCTGCTGAAAGCTGACTGCACTCATGCAGTTACCCCAGTACAGAGAAGGTTCACCATACAGCCTGCTTGGACAAAACACACCCGACAATACAGACTCTTAATACCTCACACATGGACTGTATACAGACCACAGGGACTGCTGGGGTCCATAATAGGGAATGGCTTGCCTGAAGTACCTACCCCATGCCCCCTCAGGCATATTTTGGTAACAAGAACTGCAGAGCACCCTCCTTCTCAGCACATCGCTGGACTGCATGCAACCCCCTGCTGTATATAGGGCAGTAAACCCATGCACTACCTTCACCCCTCCCCCAATACAGTTTGCAGTTGACTCATTACCTGAGTCTGAGCCCAGGTTTATATTGCAGTGTAGACATACCCTCAGTTTCACTGGTAGCTACCTCCTACCCCTCTCATCTGCAGCGGAAATAGCTACCTGTTAACCCTTAGTGGCTGTGGTAGGATGGGATCTATACACCCTATGACAGTATCCTATTGAATTCCAATCTAATGCACATCAACTGCATTAATAACTTTTCCCTAGTTTGTTGTTAATAATACAAGCAAGTAACACTTGCATCATGTTTGACAGAGATTTTTTTAAGAATAAGCTCTGGCTTGTGGTGCTTAGAGACTACAGTGATGAGCACTGTTTAAGTGCTTAGCTAGACAGACATAAGGCTACATCTTCACTACCCGCCGTATCAGCAAGTAGCAATCGATTGCTCGGGGATCGATATATCGTGTCTCATCTAGACACGATATATTAATCCCTGACACGCTTATATCGATTCCGGAACTCCACCAACATGAACGGAGTTGCGGAGTCGACATAGGGAGCCACGGACATCGATCCTGCACCATGAGGATGGTGAGTAATTCGATCTTAGATACTTCGACTTCAGCTACGTTATTCACGTAGCTGAAGTTGCGTATCTGAGATCAATTTTCCCCCGTAGTGTAGACCAGCCCTAAGTTATCATCTACACTGGACAAACAAAGAAAAGAAAGACAACAGACAAAGGATGGGGTAGGGAAAGGAGGGACAAAGGTTAAACAAACAAAAATAATGTCATATTATATGGCAAGCAAATCCTGTACATCATCCTATTGTTAAAGAGATACCATGGTGGGGCAAGAGGCAAGGAGCAGAAGGCATAGGACAAGTGGCAGTCAATGGCTGAAAGCAAGGCGAGGAGGGAGGACTGGCGCCGTGGAAGAATGTCAGTCCAGCTGTATGGAGCTGTGCGTGAAAAGGCATGCCGGTGACAGTCAGAGGAGAGAACAAAGAGAGAGAGAATGTGAGCAGAGTGGGAAGGGACCAAGTGTGGGGCAATGGGCCAAAAAGGGCTGAGAAGTAGGCAGGGTGGCAGTGTGGAGACTTGGGAATGAGGATAAGGTGCGTAAACTTTATGTGGAAACAAACAGGGAGACAGTGAAGAGACCTGAATAGGGGAAGGCATGGCCAGGAAGATTTTTAACTGCTGAATGTTGGCTAGACCGAATGGGGGCCATCACAAGAGTCAGTGAGGCTGGAGAGGAGGTTAAAGTAGACCAGGTGAGAGAGAGATCAGTGATGTCAATCTGGGTTGGAGCTTGGATTGAGGAGAAAGAGAAAGGGAGGAGTCACAGATAGGATGACGGACTGATGGTTAGGGTGGATGTGTTGTTGGTAACAGTGATGGAGCAAGGCTGGACATGGGCCAGTAATAGATTTTTTCAGTTCACTGGACATTTCCCCTCCTCCTTCCCATTAAAAAGGGTGGGAGAATCTGTTTTGAATCAAATCAGAAACAAATGTTCCGTGAATCAAAAAGTTTTTTTAAAAATTATTTTTGTTGACTATGAGAAAGTTTTAACTTTTTATTTTTTTTAAATAAAATTAAAGTAAGTCTCTAAATGAAGTCATTTTGAACTGAAAAAATCAAAATGTTGTACTTTGTTTTGTCAAACAAAACTTTTTGACATTATTGGATTTTTTTCAACTTTTCTTCAACTGAACCAATTCAGCACAACCAAAACAAATTCACGAAATGTTTTGGTATTGCCAAATTTGCATTTTTCACTTTAAAAAGCTGCAATTGGAAAATTTCACCCTGCTTTAGTAGGGGACTTTTTTAAATGGAGATCAGGAGGGATTTTGACAGTTCTATTGTTGCTTGTGCAATGGAAAGAGAAATAAAAGAAAGTAGGAAAAGGCCATCAGTAGTGACAAGCAAACAGAAAACAGCTATAAGGTGAACCATGCAGCATTTCAGTTGTCCTCAGCTGTGTACTTATGTTTATTCCCCAGTAACACTATTTCTGTTATGTTCATGAAAATTTTAAAAAATATCTTAGTAAATCTTGTCTTTGTAATAGTAACTATAAACTTTGTGGTGAGCCTGCAAAACAACATTTTTCCCTTAGGCTCCTCCTCAAAATGTAATTTATTCCTGTCCATCATTATCACATCTCTATGCACAGAACTGGCCTCAGGATTTGGGGAACGGTTAGCAAGATGTGTCTTTGGGCTACGCTCCAAATGTAGCTGACTTATTTTAAGGCACATAAAATGTTTTTCTTTGCGGGGGGGATGGCAGGAATCTTTAGGTTCCCTCCATTCCCTTCGTTTCCTGCTGCAGAATGGGGGCCCAGCTGCTTCTTCCTGCCCAACCTAGCAACAGGTTTCCATTGATTTACACTGGTTTACATTTTCAAGGATGTTTCACATGAGAAAGAGCTTAGAAAAATAAAGCTGTGATTCTCCTTTGCATTTCCAGTTTCTCCTTATCTGCAGGCACTTCAATGTGTATGGGTATGAGAGCATAGGAGACAAAGGCAAAAAATATGAACCCGCATTTGCAGTCAGAGGTACTGAAAGAAGTAAGAGCTAAATAAATAAAGCCCAGAAAACAACACTTACATGAAGATCCAGAGGCAAAGCAGCATTATACCCCTTTGCCTGGTGGCTTATAAAGACAAACCAGGGTCTGTGTGTATGTATGTGTGTGTGTGTTGCCAGACGGAGAGGTGGTTCTCTTGATGAAAAAGACAACAGTAATGCAAAAAAGAGAGTAGGGTACACGGACGGGAACGTATGCTGCAAAAAGCCACTGGAAAGATAACTGGAGCAGTGTGAGAAAAACCTCTGTGGAGCCTGCAGTAGATTACTGGACCGGTAGAGTACATTGGGAAATGCAGGGATGAGAAGGAGAAAAAGGAATGTGTACACAGGTGAGGGCAGGACAGAGCCAGCTACATCACTAGAGAGGGTGACTGCCCCACTGGATTCCTTTTATTCCTGTCATCAGCAAGGTACAATCTAATTTCTTACCCAGTGAGAGCTACAATGTGACTGTCAGCAGATAATAATTGTCAAATGAAGTTTTGAATCATCTCACATTGCACTAAACTGCCATATGCTTTAGCCCTCCCCCCACACCTCCCTCAGTTCACCGCCTCTGAGAACAAAACAGATGTGCACGCCCTGAACGATGGGCAATTTGTTCTTGTGCCATGTTTTGCACTCTGCCTTAATTTGATGGCCCATGATTTCTTACGCAATCACAAAACTGTACAAAGCATGATGGCCATTTCATTGGAAGAGTGAGGTCAGTGCAGCTGTTCCTTTGCAACTGGTCACACCTGGCAATCATTGCAGAGTCAAAACAGCTGCACCAGTTCAAACACAAGGCACAGACCAGG
The DNA here is from genome assembly GCF_003597395.2 of Chelonoidis abingdonii. Taxonomy (NCBI): domain Eukaryota; kingdom Metazoa; phylum Chordata; order Testudines; family Testudinidae; genus Chelonoidis; species Chelonoidis abingdonii. Next base: position 121,421,025 of record NC_133770.1, read on the forward strand.
TGGATTTCCTTCCTCTAAAGGCTTCCATAGTGGCTTCAGCAACATGCAGTCATTAATAGTTCTCCAGTGCGGTAGAAAGGTGATGATCAGAAAGGGGCACTCGCCTTCTGTTGCATATTGAGTGAGCTTTTATGGAAAGCCTAGAGTATGGACCCATCCTCCTGAGGCTTTTTAAGGGAAACAAAGCAGCAGTGAGCAGAAATGATACTATCTGAGCCAGGGCAGCTTCCTTATTTGCCTAATGGAAGAAAAGAATGGCTGTAGCTCTTTGAAGTCGTTCCATTTCATTTGACGGACAGCATTGGCCCACTAATGAAAAGCAACACAGACAATAGATGACCAGATGAAGTAGTCCTTGCTATATTTTAGACCTCTTATAAAGATTCAGAGTAGTTTGGGTTTGGTTTATTTGTTTAGCAATAGGATAATCCTATCTGAGAACAACACAGAAAGTGCAGATAGTGCCAGACAGCAATTGCCCTGGGCTGGGTGCAGTGCTCAGTCATTCTTTCCCCAGTGGCCCTTACAAAAGCATTGGGCCAGATTCCGAGGCTGTGCTTAGTGCAGCGTTGGGGCAGGGAAGTGTGAAGGTATCTGTCCATCACCTTTGCATTGCCCAGTTCCCAGCCTCAAGGCTGCTCTAATTTATGCCCAGCTGCCATGTTTATTCCAGTAGCGGGGGTTGGCCAAATATTATGGATTCCTAGCAATGTCCCCATTTCCCTGGCTTTCCCCCACAGGCCCTTTCTGTGGCTGGGGGTGACATAGAACTGACTAAGCCAGAACTACATAACCTGATGATTATGTCACAATTTTGGTAAGAGCCAGGAACTGGTCCACTGTGCCTCAGGAAGGCTGGAATTTACAGGAACTCCTCTTGGAACTCCCAGGCACCCAAGGGAGCACTGCAGTTGTGCTACCCTTTAAGAGGGTGCAGCGTGCAAGCTCCAGGCATAATTCTTGCACTCAGGGGAGGCATAAGTACTGCCATTGTGCTTGTTCACTGTGTGGAGTTGTAAAGGGGAAGTTACTTGTGCCATCCCCTCCTGCGGCACCCATGAATGAGCAGGGCCCAGAGGTCTTAATGAATTGAGGTGTCAACTGCATGTCTGGGGTGATTAACGAGAAATAAAGGAACCCCTTCCATTGACATTAGGAGAACAGAGGGGAGAGTCTAAAACAAAAAATCCCTCCCAGTAAATATGAAGTGCAGGTGAGCCACTTGGCGCACAACAGGGGAAAGGAAATCAGTGATTACTTTTTGTCATAATTTTTTGATGAAGTGAAGAAAATCCTGCCTAAAGCAGCAGCTGATGGAAACCTGCAATAACTAGCAGAGAGAAGAAGAGAGAACAGTTGAAAACCTGCCATCGTCTGCCCCAGGAGAAAGGCCTATTGCCACTGTATTGTGGTTGAAGTAAATGGGGCTACTTGTGCTTAAAAGTTAGAATCATGCTTTAAGGGTTGGATTTTTAAAGCACCTGCTGTATTTCAGAACACAGTCCCATGGAAAGTTGATGGGACATGTGGTCCTAAGTCACTGAGATGCAGCTGAATATCCCACCCAAAGTACCTTCCTGAATTGAAGCCATTATAGTCTCTTGGGATGGGTTGATAATCTCCTATCCCTCCTAGGATTTGGTTGGAATCCCCAGGGTCTAGGACTTCGTATCCATTCTTTAAATCAGTCTGAGTGCTGAATCCCCAAGTGCAATCTATTTGTCATCCCTTTCACATTCATTTTCTATTACTTTCAGTTACTTTTAAAACTAGGAAAGAAAACTAAAGTAAACCCTTTTCTTTGATACAGGGCCCAGAGAGAGCTTAACATCCTGAATGCCGATCTCTCCCCTCTCAGTCCTACATTTACATAAGACTGTCAACAATAACAATATGTAGTCCGAGACAGAGAGGTCGCACTCCACTCAAGCACTTGAACTATAGCAGGTTTGGCCTTTTTTAATACAACTCTTCAAATTATTGGTGTATAGAATAATTCTTGGTCCTGCTTTGCAGGTTGTCTATCATTTGTTTTGTTTCTTTGCACTTCTAAATATCTGGGAAGGAATGCAGGCCACATTGACAGAATGGGGGATTGTATCCTGGAAAGCAGTGACTCTGAAAAGGATTTAGGGATTTAGGTCACAGTGGGCAATTAAGGTTTTCATTACGTCCTTGTAGATAACTAACTGGAGTGATCAGATAAAATCTTTGGGGTGAGATTTTTCAAAAATGCTCTGCATAAGCCTAACTCTGTTGCCATTTAAATCAATGGGAGTTTTACACGTGACATTTTTGTTTGGTTCAAAAATTTTCAGGGGAAAGTATATAGCATTTTTCGACCAACTCTATTGGCAAGAAGGATGTGATGTGTTATTGTCTGTCTTGTTGTATTGCCCTTGTGTTCTTTCCACAATATGCAGCAGTCTTCATCTTTCAATTTACATTTATCTTTTTAAAAAATAGGTTGTCTTTATTTCCTAGTAAGACAGAAATGTCCCTATTCAATAAGACACTTAAGCACATTACTCCTGGGGGAATACCGCGCAGAAAAAATAACAATTCTGTGCACAATATTTTAAAATTCTGCAAAATTCTACAAATTGTATTTGTCAAATAACTACATAATCAAACCAGTTTCAATTATTTTGGTAATTTATTTCAAAATACCTGTCAGCAAGTATGTTTGTAACAATACAGACACACACAAAAATTCCCCCAGGAGTAGAGACCCTATGACAACCAAGTTCTTGTTTCTCTGCCCTTTCAGAGCCCAGCCAGTGAGTCAGACACCCACAACCCCTCGCCCCCAGAGCCCAGCCACAGGGTCCCCCCTTGTCCAGATACTCACACCTCCTCCCCCCCAGACCCCAGCTGCAGGGCCTCCCCAGCCCAGACACCCACCCCTACCCCTCCGAGCCCAGGGATCCAGAGGGAGAAACAGCCTGATGCTGTGTCCCAGGCTTGTGTGGAGTTTCCTGTGCACTGCTGTCTCCTTCCTTCAGGGCGTGCAGGGAATTGCAGCTGCCAGGAACTCTCTAGCTCCTGCTCCCTCCCCTTAGGCAGTGTCTTCTATGTGTGAGCTGGGCTCTGCTGGGTCCAGCAGCCCCTACTGGCAGTAAGCAGCACTGTAGCCCATTTCTGTGGGGGAAAGAAAATTCTGCATGCACAACATTTACTTCTGCAAAATTCTGCATTGTGCAGTGGTGCAGAATTCCCCCAGGAGTAGCACATGCCTAATTTTAAGCATGTGACTAATCTCACTGATTTCAGTTGGGCTGCTTATACATTTACCAAACTGGAGCCTAAAAGCCAAATTCTCTGCTCATGTCACCATACAGAACCATTGACTTCAGTTTAGCTCCAGCAATTTACACCAGGAGAAAATCTGGCCCTAAATATATCATGGACTTTAGCCAACTGGAAAATAGAATGTTATGCTGCTGACAGTCATATAACTGAAAGCATTATAGTGAGCACTTGTCTGAAATCATAACAAGCCCTGTAGGTGTTGGCTACATTTCCTTAGCGTGTCATCTTAATTTTCTGTCTCTTTAGGGAGGAAACTGCTGTATTTGGAAATGGGTTTATTTGGCTCCTGGAAGCTGAAATAAGGTTGAAGTGCTATTTCAGACTTTTAACCTTTTAACAATGATGGCAGTTTAAATCTGAAGTAGTTAGATACAGTTCTCTCAATACACACAGTGCTTCATTGTACTTCCCTATACTTGTAATGCTTCAAATATTGAGGTTAACTAACTACTAATCTCATTGAATTGGCACATTTTAAGTACCACCTCTGTAACAAGAGTAATGATTTAAAGAAACATAATTTAGAACTTAAAAACATAAACTCTTCTGAAAGACTTCCAGAGTTAAAGCAACTAATTTTTTGATAAACCTGTTTCCTATTGTGTAACTTTTGTCCAACAAAACTTCAGATTGACTAACTCCCCTGTGAAGTCCAAAGGACGGTGAATGGGCAATGTATTGTCGTGCTTTGATGTCAGAAGTGTTGTTTGGAATTATTTTTCGCCTGTGGTTCTGTGCAGGTTGGGTGCACACGTATGGATTGCCTTACTCATAACACTGTGCAGCCTTTTCACATCTTGTTATATCACATGTGACTCCAATTTCTAATGTAAATCTAATGTAAAGAATAACATAACTAGTCAAACAGATGGGACTGCCTCTCCAGAACAAAACCCATTTATCTTGAGCTTTAACAACTCGAGGTGTATTCTCTAGCAGATATTCCAGTCTGCCTGGAGAGTGTATATGCTTTACTAATGGAGGTTTGTAAAGGCTTTTACAATTCCTATGGTAACCCAGTAGAAAGGCTGTTACCATGGGGACTAGCCAAGCCTATATAAGCCTTCAGTCTTCATTAGAGTATCTCTGAGAGTGAATGCTTTAACAGTTAGCATTCTGGAACAGCTAACAATAATCTTTGCTTTTGGGAAAGAATCCATTTTTTTTTCTGGTGGAAACCCATTTATCTTGCCAGCTTTCAATAAGCAATATTCAGCAACCTGAATGCCTATCATGTGCCACTAGAATGAACCTCCAAAATGACAGTATATTGGTGGTAGAACTAGCATTTACAAAACCCTGTGATATTCGTGCCCACTGCATCAACTGTGTGTTCAAAACAGGCCTTTGAATTTGATGCCAATGTAAATAAAATGACAGAAGAATAATATTTCTGTGATTCTGGATTAAGAAACATGTATTAAGTGCACATGTATGATGATAGCATATTTATATTATAGCTTCTCAGTTAAGTTGTAGTTCCAATTGTCATTCACATTCCCTTAAAATCAGTTCAGCAGGTTTTGAATTATGCAACTGGAAATAAATGCCATGCCTTCACTGTATGTTCCATACAAAATGTTTGCGCGTGCATAACTCCAGCATACCTTAAGTTAGAAACATCAGACTTCATCTCAGCTATTTTTGAGTCATCATTATCTTTCTCCCCCTTCTTACATATTAATGAGCCTAGTTTCTCTCTAGTGTGTTTTTGCTTGATATATCTGTAACAGTTCTTGTTACTACCCAGGCCCTTGGAGTAGCCTTCTTCCTATAAAGACAAGTTGCCTTAGTTATTCGATACGGACCTCAGAAAAACTAGAATAATTTGCTTTATCCATTTCTGTCTTAGGTTTTTGTACAGGTACTCATTACCTTAGTACTTGAGACCCTTCTCAGGCTAGTAGATTGTCACAGCAATGTCCATGGCGGACTTCATGGAGTCTTCTCATCTTCCTGCTCTGATTACCTGAAGCTTGTTTAAGGTAGGGATTTTGTTTGGGTAGTGGTGGAGCGCTTGAGGTTGTAATGTAAATGTCATAATGCTTGTGATGGAAATGTCATAACTGAGAGGAACCCCAGACTCTTCTAGCCTTGAGAGGATGTGAGATATCAGCCTTTAAAACTGTCAGTAGTCCAGGTCTCAATATTGCCAATACTGTACCAAGGTCCAATACAATTTGGGGGAAATTCAACATTTGGCAGAGAATAGGGAACATATTTGGAACTAGAACTTCACTACTAGAACTCTTGGTGGCTTTCCTATCCACTGGTGTCTTGTAAATATATTTTATATAACAATTTTGATGCCAAAAATCTAGCCATGCTTGGTGAGGGTAGTGCATGCCCAAATTCTTATGAAGACCCAGATTTTCAGGCATGCCTAGATTTTTAGAACTGCAGTATCTTTACATTCCTATTTTGTGCTTGGAATTATGAACTGAATCACTGTAAACACCCAGGCAAACAATCAGCTGGACACGTAAATGGTCACTTACATGGAAATTTACCACAGTTGAGCATTTAGCCATGGCAAGTGCATGTGCAAATTAAACATGGAAATACACACACGTTTCTGAAAATCTGGATCTACATTTTCTGTTGAGATAAAATCATGAGAAATTGGTGTATGGTACATGATTGTACTATAAATCTGTATGTTACATTTAAGTGTTGTCCATATCATACTGCCATCATATATATATTTCTGTAAAGGTATTTTACCACAGCCACTTGCTCAGTCTAAACTCTTACCTTAAGCAATGCTTTGATAATGGGCTCTAAGTAGATGAAGCATTTCACAGTGTTCTTACAATGCCAGCTGATTTTGTATGTTGACATAATATTTAAGCATCCTAGAAGAGATACACAACAAATCTGCAATGTCCACTTTTCTGCTCCCTTTATATCAGCATTAAGTAATGATGTATCAACCAACACAAATGGTAACATTAAGACATTGACACCACTACCAGCAGCCCCCATTACCCCAGGCATCCCTGGAGCAGAGCCTCTGAACCAGCAAGATGCATGCCAGCTGAACAGAACAAGGTCATTCTAATTCCTTCCTTCCATTTTCTCCCTCCCTATTAGCAATTGTTCTGAGGAGTGAGCCTCTTGCATGATGTCCTTGGATTCATAAAATCATTGCCAATTATTGTAGTTGTGAATGGCTCTTGACCTGACCAGCAGTGCTAAGAATCAGGCTAGAGAAGGATCCCTCAGCTAGCCTCCAAGCAATACATCAGCCTGAATTTACAGATGGGCAATACCAATGGCCTGAAAGTCTTGTACGGGGAAAAAACAGGGTGATTGGTGATATATTTATTCCTTTCTAGGTGGTGAGATTTATATTTCAAGATGATTAAATTAGGAAGTAAGTCAGCAAAGAGTTTTAATCCTGTTAAAGAAAGAACTCTTCCTTTCTATTGGTTGCCCACTGGCATTCTCCAGAGAGATGCCTTCCTCCCCACGCTGCATAGGCTCTCACAGCTTGCTATGCTGGAAGGAATATGTCAGAACTAATCTTACAATAATAAGTTGCACTAACTGCCGACATGAATCTTGGCACTGACACCAGGTTGAGATGTTTAATTAGTATTTATGAGAGACAAAGTGATACAGTTCTTTTCCAAACGCTAACGTTTTGATAATCTTTTATCATAAACTTACACAAAGATTGCAACAAAAACCAAATAAATCCACAGATTACTTGAAATGGGGAAAGATTATTAAAACAGATATAGATTTGGAGTATCCAACTACATTTAGAAATAAATAGCTAGTTTTTGCCTTCATTATATTTGTTTTCTAATTAGCCAGTTATTAAAAACAATGAAGTGTTGCGAGAATTCAGCTAATGATTACAAATGTATTCCAAAAAAAAGTGACCTCTTTCCTACTTTCTCAAAGGTAAAATTCCAACTGTGATGAATTCAATTAGCAAGATTGGCAGAAAAAGGAATCAGTATTTAATGTCTCCCTAATTAAAAATAAAACCATTTGTATGAGTCATAAACCACTTTTCAAAATTCAGTACTCCATTTATGTAGGCAGCAGATATTAACAAAAATGAGTCCAATTATTCTGAATTGGATTTCCGTAAATCATGCTGATAGTCCATGTTATGTTTTTATTGGTGAAAATAGTTTGCACAAAGTGTCCTTTGCTCTGTGAGAAGAAATCCATTAAAAATATATTATAAAAAGACTTGGGCTTTTTTCAGGTGTTTCTATTGCTGTGATGACATTTGCTCATGACAAATTCTGTGCCTGGTTTCAGGCATTTTTAATTTCCCAGCATCAGATTGCTGCCTTCCCATGACAAGCCCATGGAAAGGGGTCAGCATGGAGGAAAGCTCAGCGAAGCTCCCTCTGTGCAGCATCCTCCAGGTTGATTTGTACAGATCACTCGGGATTCACTGGAGACGCGGGGACTTCAGTGAGATGGGAAGTTGGCGATGTGTGTGTATCAGTAGCATACTTAGTCCATACTTACGGATGTCCTATGGGATGAAAGGAGCATCCCCAAGGCCCTGTGCTTAGCCTTGCTCATGATTTCCTTTCTACACATGTCAATGGATCTATGGAAGGCTGCTGGAGGAGCTTGGGACAGGAAGAATGATTTACAGGAAACTCAACTCCCTTCAACCTGGAAATTAGAAATCTACCTTACCAACGTTGTAATAACCGTACCGATTGTGAGCACCAATAAAACTCTCGATGGAACCATCAGAAAACAAACTGGCCCAGCTTTACACAATTCCCCAACTGGTACATCACTTGTATCCCATACAACATCTCTATGGAGGAAACTTACATGTGGTTCACAAAAGCCACCACCAAGACAATTCCAAGAGGTTGTTATAAGATCTACATTCCCTGCCTGGATGAGGAGTCTGCAGGACTGCTTGAGCAATATGAAAAATTGGCAATTCAGACATGGTCACACACCTTTTAGACAGCTTGAACATTTCAAGAAGAGCAAGGTGACCGCAGGCTACCACAGAACTAAATATGTCAGGATCTATCCGCAAAGCCTGGGCACTAGTTAGAAAATGTGGCTACTCAGAAGTCTCCACCACAGCACCATTACCCTGTCTCTCCAAACAGCATTGCTACCCACCTGATAAATGTCGCAAAGGTCGATAAGGACAAAAAGTTTGATGGAGAGGTGAAGAAGAAATAATGGCACTACCAACAGTGCGTACTGAAACCCAGGGAGACTTCCAGCCTTTCACCGCAGATGAAATGGAAAGGGCATTCAAAACACTTAAAACAGGTAAAGCCTGTGGGCTTGATAACATCTCCCCTGAATTCCAGAAGAACCTGGAAAAAAACTAGCAGGCAATGGCTTGCCAACTTTCCAACTAGAGTCATCCAGGAGAATGATACATCTAAGATCTGGCACAAAGCAAAAGTAATAGCCTTGCCAAAACCTGAGAGAGACCACTGATTTGCAGCAAGTTACCACCCCATCCCTTTGCTAAGCTGCATGTACAAATTACTTGAAAAGCTCATCCTTCCTATAATTGCCCCTAGCCTTGATGATATACAGCATGTAGGTCAAACAGGTTTCAGACCAAACAGCGGTACTGTGATCAAGTGCTGGCCCTCACCACCTACATAGAGAACGAGTTCCAGACCAGGCAGAAGATCACTATTCCTAGATCTTTCTGCTGTATACAACACAATCTGACATACAGGCCTGTTGAACAAACTGTCATTGGTGCTACTGAAGTGGATTGTCAGGGCTGTGGAACTGTTGCTTGAGATGCTGCCAGTTCCAAGTCTCACCTGGACAAAAAAAAACCCCACTCCTCGAGGTCTGTCATGGAGTGGTCCTCCCTGGGTCTCTCTCACCTTGGATACAGACCATGCTCACTCCAGGCTTTATTACAGTGTTCTGTCAGGCCACAGCCTATATTATTTACATATCTACAAGTCCCAAATAGATCCCCTCTTATCTCTGGAGGGAAAATGGGAGCAGTACTAGTAGCAACCAGTTCTGCCTTCTTTCAGGCTCTGCACCCTCCCTTCTACAGGGCTTCCTTCCTCTCTATTTATCTGCTCCCAGCTGCTGGTGTTGCTTCTACCTCTAATTATCCCTTTGGCTGTGGCTTTATTTGTTAATTGGTCTTCCACTTAGAACCTATTTTGGTGGGGATTTGAGTGACAGGTTACTGAATCAGCTCCTGACTCAGAGCCCTGTCACAAGATCTTGTGACAATGTTCTACCTCAGGGCTCAGTTCTAGCACTGATGCTTTTCAACCTCCTCACAAGTGGCCTTGTCTACACTACTGCCAGGCATTTTGTCTACACGGATGACATCTGTCTGCCAGTGCAGGACCTGGATTTCAGTCTCTTGAAGAAGTCCTGAATGCTGATATGAAAGATATGTCCCACTATTGCAAAAGATGGAGACTTAAACCTAACACCAAAAAGACAGTTTCAAGCTGCTTCCATCTAATACCACATAAAGGCCAATAGCTCATCTTCTTCCTCAATAGACACAGGCTGGATCACAACTCAAAGCTTCTGTATGTAGGTGATACACAGAATTGTACCTTGACTTTCAAAGGAACATTTTAGCAAGACTTCGCTGGAAATAAAGACAAGAAACAAACTGATCAGCAAACTAGCTTGTTCTCCCTGGGTAACCAATGCGCCGACACTGAGAAACGCTGGCCTGGTGGTAGAAGAGTATTGCTCCCTGATATGACCCAGCTGTGCTCACACAGGATTAGCAGACACTCAGCTGAATGAACCCATACATAGAATACCATGAGACAACATGGCCTGAGTGCCAACATGACTTCTCTGACATCAGACGACAAGTCACCTTGCAGAATCTGCACCTCCAGGTGCAAAACAGGCACCATCTACCCCTGTTTAAAGATATGTTAATCCATAGGGCCGCTGTCTTAGCTCAAGGCAACTTGTTTTGACAATTACCCTAAGGAAGCTTGATGTCACCTCCAGGTGGCGTACAAGGTGGCAAGAACAAACCTCAAACATAGCCAATCCCTGTCTCATGGCAGATCCAACAGTCCAGCCACCTTGTTTTAACCTTCCACATCATCTTGGCTAAAGTTCAATTGCTTCAGACATGGAATGATCAGATGTGCTACTAATGACTGTAAGTGGGGCCTCTGTGATTACCTCCTTTACAGCTGTGGCCAATTAGAAGATGTAGGCCACATACTTGCAGGCTACACCGATTGGCAAGGGCTGCCTGATTCCCTCATGGGCTTCCACAGTGCTCTTTTCTCAGCTGTTGAATAGTTAAAACAGAGACTAACACATTTGATTTGCCCATCTAAGTAGATGCAATCACAATATATAGTGGAAATCTATATGCAATGTGTCCCTCCTCACAGAGCAAGATGAACTGGTCTCAGTTGTTTTTAATCAAAAACATTTACTTTACAAACAAAAGTCTCACATTAGTGTATCTCCCTCTTCCTCCCCCACCCCTAACATACACACTTCATTTAATTCACCCACCTGTTAAGTCTTGTCTTAAACTAAGACCTCAAGCTCTTCGGGGAAGGGATTTTCTCTACCTAGGTGTATGTACAGCACCTAGCATCTCGGTGCTACTGTCATACACATACAAAAAATAACATACAGCACAGAAGCTTGATTCTCTCCAGTCCCAGCTACCTATTATGGGCAAGAGACCACAACATCTTACATCTTATCCTCTATGTACAGCCAGAAACATCCTTTTCCTCCATCTACTATTCTTCTGTGAGGCAGGATACTCAGTCTTTCCCCTCTGCCCTCCCCAGACACACTGGAAATCCTAACTTCTCTGTGTGCCTTCTTGTGAGCCAGGGGCTTCAACTTCCACTTATTCACCTTCATCCAATCCACTCAAGATATAGAGGCCGTGGAGTCTCAGTCAGACTACACTAGTGCATCACATAGAGCAGGTCTGCACTAGAAGCGCTACATCAGCTACATCTCCTGCCTACATAGCACCAGTGTGGATAGCACTTATGGCACAGTAACTTGCATCATTCAAGGGGGTGCTCTGAGAAACGTAAGTTAGATCGACTTGAGTGGTAATGTAGGCCTGCCCTTAATCACCACAGAGGAGAGTTAACAGGGCTGTAGAACGTATTGTCTTCATTTGTGTCAATGACTTCAAAATGTCTAAGGTTGTATTCATTATGACATGAGCGTATCCCTGTTTGATGGATAGTTCCCTGACTGATGGCTGACAGGGAGCTGGAATAAGCAGCAGGGGACCAAACAGCCTGTGTGTGAAGACCCAGGGTTCCTTCTTGGATGGACGTGACCTCGTCAGATTCCCCAAGAACTACATGGCTGCCAGGAGATCTGCAGGTTTTGGAGGACAGTCCTCATGTTTATCCATGGGGAGGAGCAAATCCCACACCTCTCAAGGAAGAATTCCAAGGAAACTGTACAATAGGAACTGTGTCGGGGCCAGTCATGAGCAGCCAGTCTAGTAGCTAGTGCCAAAGCCAGATGTCAGGAAATGGAGACATTTGTTTATCTGGAGTCAGGAGCCAGAATTCAGAAGCAGAAAACAAGGCCCACCCAGAAACTGGGTATCAGAGCCACCAAGTAAAGCCAAGGTCAAGAACCAGGAGCAACACAAGGAAGCAGGGTCTGTAGTAGCAATGTCCACCTAGTAGTGCATACAAGCGGTCTGTTTCCTCCCCAGGTTTGAGTACTATGTCTAGACCAATTAGGAATTAGAAATGTCCTGTCAATCAGGCACAGCACATCCTGTGGTGTGTGTGGGCCCCTGACACTCATGACTTGCTGAGTGTTTCTGTTGGCAGAGCTGTTAGGTGGTGGTGTGAAGGTAATTGCCACCCATGTCCTAGACCTGCTGCTCCTTCCACCCTGATGGTGTTCTGGTCTCACATGTACATCTTGATCTAGGCCATGGTTGTGGTAATGTAACTCTTTTCTAGCTATGGGTAGTAACTGGCCCTTGTGAAGCACATCTCACTTATCTGGGCTGAAGAAAAGTTCTGAAACCCACAAAAATGTGTGTGTGGTTGTGGGAGAGGTAGATGCATCTACACACACCAAAAAGCTGCCAAACCAAATATGTTCAGGCTTATAGAAAAATGCCCTTCCCAACTGTGAATCAACTTCTGCTCTTCATTGGAAGTGTATGGGGCTCTCATTTATGGTGCAAGGCCTGATCCAGTTCCCATTGAAGTAAACAGCAAACTTGATTTCCATTGGGGCTGTATCAGGCCCTGTGTAATCTGAATGCAGGCATCCAGGGCAGAATTTAACCCCAAGGTCTAGATTACAACTGTCCCATGCATAGGCATATGAGTACATTGTGTGTGCATGTGCCGATAGCCTGGTGCGGAATGTGAAGTTCTGCTGTAGGCCTGCGAGCTTTGAGAACCTCCCAGAGCCCCCTGACGTAGTGCAGCTCCACCCCACCGCCAGTGCAGACTAGTGACCTTCAGGCACAATCTGGCCCTGACTGGTTTCATTGTATAAAGTTGCTATGGTATCGCTAGTTTAGAATTCTAAAAAACAAATCTGCCTCTGTACAGCATGTTAAAATAACCCACCCCAAATGACACTTCACTTTTTATAAAGCAATTCTACTAATTGTTCCGGGGCAGATTCTGTCACCCCCTCTGCACTCCAAGTAGTACCTTCATCTGCAAATACTCCCACTGATTTCAGTATTGCCAATCCCAAGCGTTCAATGAATATCACGAGTCAGGCCTGAAAAAATATCATGAGATTGGCTTTAAAATCATGAGATTTTAAACTATAACAAATGTTTGATCTTTTTATTTGCCATCTGGTCTTGGAGCCTTTAGTGTTCGCATTCTCAAGCTTTTCCCCACAACTGTAAGGACCAGAAACCTACTTTTATAAAAAATGAAACTAACATTGTCATGTAGTTATCTGACTCCAGGAGCTGGGGCTTTAAAAAAAATACTATCTATCAAGACTCACACTGAATTGTAAGAGTGAACAACTGTGAGCTACTTGTGAAGTACAATACTTTTCAGCATGCGTTAGAAAGGCAAAATCTGGCCTTCATTCACTAGCAGAATTGTGCAAATATTGGCAGTTTTATTTTTCATGACATTGTCTTGAGTTTCAATTCACTCTCCCACCAAACTGAACTTTGAGTAGCAGGGTCAAATGACCCCAACATGAAACTCGGCTGGAACATGGAATTTCACCTGCTTTCAAGTTGAAACCATACAACATTTCAAAATTAGAGTTAGTCCTTCATTTTATTTACACAAGTAGTTGCATTAAAGTCAACAGTCCCAATCCTTGGATATGGGTCAGGATCACACAGCCCAGTTTGGGAGGGAATTGCAAAGCTTGCCTTTGTGCTCCCTGATTCTTGGCCACCTGAGTGACAGGACAGCCCATGGCATAACGTTGAGCTAGCTGTCAATGGCCCCACAGGACATATTGGCAGCCAGGGAACAATGGAGTGTAGGGCCCTTCTGACCATGCCCCCTTTTCTCCAGCCATGCTTTCTATTCTGACTATAAGTGGAGATGGAGGAGCCACCATGCCACTTGAGAATCCCCATATGCAAAGTGTCCAAACCACAGCAGAGAATCAGACTCAATGTCAGTAGAATTTTCCCAGTTTCATGTCTCCTCAGAGTTTATATTGTGCACAATAAAATATATTTTAAAACATACATCAGGAAAGTGATCTCTATGACCCTAATGTAGCAAAAATACCTCGAAACTTCCCCAATCCACAAGAACCCTCCTTACTCAGCCCCCATCCTGCAGAAAAAGCCCGAGTAAAGAAATAGGCTTTGCAGCATTTGCTCAAAAACCGAGTGCAAATTAGCTTCAGCAATTCCTAAGCCCCACTGAATGTTTCACTAAACGTGGGATGAAGTTTGACAGCAAACCCCAGTAACAAATGTTGTCATGAATATTTCACAGAGTTCTATTAATTGTGAATATGAGCATTATTATTTATATATATTATTGTTACGGTTTGGGTGCAACTGCCTCCTTCCATTTAAGAAGCAGGTAAGTTTCCTTATAGAACCAGATAACTGAAATAATAGCAGACTCCATCCCAAATACAGGCACATGTCACTCTCCAAAATAAAGACACATGCAAGACACATACAGGCAGAGGGATGTCACAGGGTATTGTTTTGTGAAGGTTTGCATGTCTGTGAAATAGAGACAGAAAGCGAGAGAAGCAGAGAGTAAAGCAGGAGAAAATACCAGAGAAACAGGGGTAGCAAAGCCAGGGATAAGGCAAAACAAGCAGTAAGAATGCGGCCCCGAGAAAAGGTAAGAAAGAGAGAGAGAGAGAGAGACAGCTTTGGGGCTAAGTGCTGATGGGACAGGGGCTTTGAACTGTGAGCAAAGACACTGTCTCCTTGTATGAGTGCTGCTGTGTTGAGGGTCGCAGGGTTTTATGTACATTCTTTGTAAATAAATAGGATTGCAACAAAGAAACTGCTGACTTCATCACCAATTTCTCTTCCTAACTGAAACAACCCACAACATGCCAGATTTGGCTGACTGCTCGGGTCAAAAAGGGGTAACATTGCATTCATTCAAATTGGTCCCATTTTTTTACCTAAGGGTTTACTGGACTTTGTTATAAATGTGGAGATAGTAACATTCATGTAAAGTACAATTGGTCACCAGGATTTTGGCAAGAAATAAATGTAGTCATTTTTCTTATGTTGTGAGATTAAAAATAGGATGCGAGGGGTTGATCAGAACAACAGGATTCTGTCTATTCGAAGAAGGGAAGACATTCATTTTCCAGTAATGCTTGCTTAGAAGAGTTAAGTGAATGACTGTCTGGTTTTGGATGCTGCAAGTGAGAACATATCTAAATGCTTTAAATTTAGAGATGAATAATCTTTGTTTTTAACTAGAATAAGAGTATAGAAAAGATGCCCCAATATAGAGAACCACCAGATAAAACGAATCCGCTTCTCCATGATGAAATAATGATTGCAAGCTGCAAAAATAGAACAAAGGCTCTGATGAATTCTTAGTGCATGAATTTAAGTTACAGTTTACTTATGCAGACTAGGAATGTCGTTTGTAGGATAAAACAGGTATAGTGGCAGAATTAGCGTGGGTGATTGTTTGTGAGCTCAAAGAGCACTGTGAATGGAAATGTTTACTTGACCTGGTCTATGCTACAGTTAGGTTAATATAAGCCACATAGAAATCAGCCTAATTGAGCATGTGCCTACACTTAAATTTGTCTCTCATCGACATAAGCACCTCCTTCCAGTTACACAGTAACACCACCTCCCAGAGTACTCTTGAGCTATGTTTAATTACTGAGATTGACGAAGTGCAAGTGTAGACACTGCATTACGTATGCTGACCCTAACAATCCTCCAGTAGCTGTTCCACAATGACCAAGCCTGACCTTTCATGTCACAATTGTGAACTCCACTGACTGGCTATCATGGAGACTAGAAGGCCCTCTATCTCATTTAAAGCCCCGTGAATTTTTGAAATAACTTTTCCTGAGTGCCAAGCTTGGTGAGCACACCTAGAAGCTCTCCATTGTTGTGTGCAACTGTCCAGCCGACCATGCACTCCGGACACTTGCAGTAGACTGAAGCTATTGGATCTCCTGGGCCTATGGGAAGAGCACACTGTACAGCCATAGCTACGGACCAGCCATCAGAAGATGGACATCTATGAGCAGATTGCATGGGGGATGCAGGAGAAGGGGTACAACAGGGTCAGCACCAGTGCCTCGTAAAAATGAAGGAACTGTGTCGAGCATACCAGAAGGCCAGGGAGGCCAAAAGCTAATCCTGTGCTGAGCTGCAAACCTGCTGTTTTTACAATGAACTGCACCCCATACTTAGCAGAGATCCTACTACCATCCCCACACTATCATAGATACCTCCAAGAAGGCTGAGTCACAGCCCAGTGGCATGAACAGGAAGGAGGAGGAAGAAGAGGAGGGTGGGGACATTCAACCAGGGGTCCAGTCAGGGCTGGCCTTACCATGAGGTGAATTGAGGCAACCGCCTCAGGTGCCAAACTCAAGGGGCGGGGGGCGCCCCTAAGACCCAGAGTGTAGAACATTGTGTCTGCTGCTGGTGCATATGTATTCTCTCTGCTCTAGATGCACAGAGATGGTGGAGTGCTGTGCTGGAGGGAGGAGGGCAAAAGAGACATAACAGCAGGCAGGAGGAAGGTGAGAGGGAATAACAGAAAGCAGCAGGAGCTTAGGAGAGAGAGGAGGAGGAGCCTCTTATGTACCTCTCTAGCACACCAGGAGCTGACTGATTAACACCAGCTTCTCAGGAGCTTCCTGTTTCCCGCTGCTTCCCTGAGCCCACTTGTGGAGAACAGGCAGCCAACTGAAGTAGTAGGAGTCAGGCCCTTAAGACACTGATATCTTCCCTCACTCAGGCCTGCTACCAGCCTTCTTTATTTTCCCTTCAACTGAGTGTTGAGAGCACTGTAGCTGCCAAGAACAGAAGTCATGAGTGAAAGAAGAAAAGTCCCTCTGGGCAGCATTCAGAAAAGAAAGCCAGCAAAGGAAGCTTTTCTATTAAGCAGGAAGGAGCTTTCCTGAATACATAGACACAATGTAACGGTGAGCCTTCCAGTCCCAGTGAGTAAGTGAGTGGTAGGAGATGCCTGATCATCCAGTTAGTCAGAGTGCAGGTACCTGGGAGCTACTTGCAGCATCCATATCTCCATCTCAATGATGTAACCATGCACATCCTGAAGGAAAGTATAGATCAGAGAAGAATGTGGTGGAGGTGCAAGAAACAGCTGCTACTGAGTTTAGTTCCTTAGTCTAGATATCAGACTGTGACCCACCTAAGCAGTAGCCCAAGGGACTTCCTTGTACTGCATGGACAGCAAGTGAAAACTTCAATGTTCCCCAAAGACAATGAAAATAGAAGTTTCCATTCAACACATTACTGGTGTGAATCCCAATGGTGAAAAGTGGAGAGGCCATGGCTAATGTACTCAAAACCCCAGAATGCTGAATACTGTTTTTGTTGTAAACTCTTTCAATCTAATGTTCCAGCCACATTAGGTTACATGAAAACAAGACTGGGAAAATCTGATTAGAAATCTGGCACGCCATGAGAAGGCAGCAAATCACCAGAGAGCATTCCATAGGTGGAAAGAGCTTGAGATGAGACTAAGGTTAAAGGCCACCATGGATGATCAGCATCAGAGAAGATTGCATGCAGAGTCTCTTTACTGGCAAAATTTTCTGAAAAGCTCTTTTCCATTGCGAGAATGCTTGCTACCCAAAACCTACCCAAAACTGCGTGGCACTTCAGATCAGCTGTATACTGCCAAACATGAAACGTCCTTAAAATTGTGAGTTCATGGCTTAGTTTTGATGCTGTACTCAGGATTATCTAAGGAGAGTCACCAACCCAAGAAATGTAACACACCACTACGTTCGAAAAACAATTCAAAATGAGATCATACAGTTACTGGCAACAAAAGTCAAACAGAAGATTGTGGCAGATCTGAAGACAGCAAGATATTACTCTGTTATCCTGGACTGCACACCTGACATCAGCCATACGGAACAAATGACTTTAATGGTGCGTATTGTAACAACAGAACCTAGTGAAAATGCAGTGGTGACTGTCAGAAAGCATTTTCTAGAATGTATTGACATTGATGATTCACCAGGAGCTAGTATGACAAATGTGCTTCTTAAAAAGCTGGAATATACGGGAATTGCAAAAGCTGAAATGAGAGATCAGGGATACAATAATGGTGCCAACATGAGAGGAAAGAACAGAGGAGTGCAGACACGGATCCAAGAGTTAAACCCTCAAGCTTTCTTTGTCCCGTGCAGTTCTCATTCATTGAACTTGGTGGTCAGTGATGCAGCATCAGCTTCTAGTGAGGCTGCTGAATTTTGTAATGTAATTTGAAACATCTGTGTATTTTTCTCTGCATCAATTTATCGATGGCACATTTTGAAGCAACATCTGGGAACATCCTCTCTGACACTGAAACCACTGAGTGCCACACGATGATAAAGCCGAGTGGAAGTGATAAAGCCGAGTGGAGATGATAAATTGGGAAGATAGATGATGCCATAATTGCCATTATGGAGGATAATGCTATGACAAGAACTGTTCGTGGGAGAACAGTGGCAGAGGGAAATGGAATCACCAGAAACATACATAACTTCAGATTTCTGTGTGGCTTAGTGTTGTGGCATGACATACTATTTGAAATAAATGTTGTAAGCAAGAGACTCCAAGGTGGTGACCTTGATATATTTGGAGCAATGGAACAACTGGACAAAGCAAAGTCATACCTACAGTCTTACCGGTCAGATGAGGGATTTCAAAACATTCTGAAGAGTGCACAGAAGTTGGCAGAGGAACTTCACACTGAAGCTATTTTCCCACTCATTCAAGAATATAAGAGTCACCGAAGAAGAAGGCATTTTGATTACCAGGCAAGGGATAATCCATAAGAGACCCCAAACAACAATTCAAATTTGAATTCTTTAACCAGGTGCTAGATTGTGCAATACAGTCAGTTGAAGAACGTTTCATGCAGCTTAAGGAACGCAGCAGTATATTTGGGATGTTGTATGATATTTCGAAACTCCTCACAATACCTGAAGAAGACCTACACCAGCAATTCAGGGCACTAGAGACAGTGTTGATACACGATGACATGCACAATATTGATGAGAGTGATTTAGGTGATGAACTGAAAACCCTTTCAAGATACATTTCAACAGGATCAACTCCAAAGGCTATTCTGAAATATATGTGCACAAATAAGATGACCACCCTCTTTCCAAATGCTTTTGTTGCTCTGCGCATACTTCTAACACTTCCAGTAACAGTTGCCAGTGAAGAATGCAGCTTCTCCAAGCTGAAGTTAATAAAAACACAGCAACACTCCACAATGACACAGGAGAGACTGGTCGGCCTTGCAACGATCTCAACAGAGCATGAGCTGGCCCAGACTGTGGACCTCCAGGAAGCAGTTCAAATCTTTGCAACCAAGAAGGCAGGGAAAGCACCACTTTTATTATTCAAACAGATAAAAATGCCAGTGTTCACTATGCAGACAAGAAAAGTTACATTTGCTGTTCAGGTGTTTGAAAGTTAAGTGTTACTTAAAAATTTTTAACAAAGCATTTTAAGTTGTTAGTTCTCCTTTATTGGGGTAGGTAGCAGAGCAGTACCTCAGGTGCCAAAATGTTGTGGGCTGGCCCTGGTCCAGCTATGCCATGAGCCAAGACCTGTTTGAGACTCCATCACAGTCAAGTCAATCACAGCCGTCATGCACGGGCGAGCCCAAAGCAGAGGAAGGAACCTGGGGCAAGTGTGTAATTGTGTTTCCCCTTACAATGATGTACTGATGGTGCCTCCAATTTAATTGGACCCAGCTATCAACTTTTCATTAATTTATTCTTACTAAAAGAAGCAGCTGTGCAAGAAGGGGAAGTAGTGTTGTTATCTGCTTTTCATTCTCCTGTAGACTTAGGCAGGAGGGCAATTTGGAGCAGATCATTTATGGACACAGGGCTGTCCCCTGAATCCTTCTGAGAGATCTTGATGAAACTTTCATGGAGGTACTCTCTAGTCCTCTTCTGAAAATTTCTAGAGATGGGACCCTTATTTCTCCCTCTGCGATAGGACACTTTCCTATGCCAATCAGTGATAACTTCAGCAGACACCATTGCAGTACACAGGCTAGCAGCATACGGGCCAAGCAGCTTCAGGCCACCAGCAGCAGCTGTGTTGTCTTTGCCTTTGTTACCCTCAGGAGTGAGATATCAGCTAAAATCACCACTGCCTGTGGAAAATTGTGCCAGTATTCAGTGCTATTACCCTATACTCGTAATTCCATGCATCTGAGCAATTCCCTCCTCATTTCCCTCACCATGCCTGGTGCTGTGAGTGGTACCATGTGCAAGCACTCCCAAGCAGAAGTGTCAATAAGCAGATCTTCTTTAAAGCTTTAGGGGAGCAAGGGAAGGGAATTCTGAATCTTAACTTTTGCTTTCTGTTATGACTATATTGAAAGTGGAACCTCTTTGTGTTTTATTTGCACCTGCTGCCATCATGGCCTTGAGGCTTTCCCCCTCCACAGCTGCAGAACATCTAACCCAGATAAGAATAGGAGTACTTGTGGCACTTTAGAGACTTACAAATTTATTTATTTATTGTAGCATAAATTTGTTAGTCTCTAAAGTGCCACAAGTACTCCTATTCTTTTTGCAGATACAGACTAACACAGCTACTACTCTGTAACCCAGATAAGGAGGAGAAAGAAGAGGATTCAGGATGACATGTTACTGAGATCCTGCAAGCCAGTGCTGCACAGCCAGGACTGTGAGCAAAGAGCCTGGATGGTGAACATTGCAGACAGCCTGGAGAAGGAAAGAGCTGAGAGGAGAAAGTCCCAGCAGGAAAAGGAGGGAGATGCACCAGGACATAATGGAGCTTCTCCAGAGGCAAACACAATTGTTGCCGACTCTTGTGGACCTACAGGTTCAACAATCTTGGGCTGGCCTCCCTTTATTTTCTGTGGAGAACTCCACTACAGCACCACCCTACACTCCCCCTAAACATTCCATGTGGCATCAGAGGCCACCTCCCTCCCCTACCACTCACCCTTGGGGACATTAAGGATAATCACAGCTTCACATACACAGATGTGTGAAAGCCGCAGTTTCTGTATGTGTAGGTAAAATGGACACGAAAGTTCTTTCCCCTTGTTAAGTTCTGTTTCATTAATTTATTACGTTTTTAATGTATTTGCTTCTAAATTGCACAGATTTTTCTTTGCACTGTTTTTTTAACTCAATACAAGTCTATTATTTGGAAAATCATTCATTTTTTAATAGTTCACAACATATGCTGCCCAGTGCCTAGCAGTTCAGAAAGCACCCATTTGCTTGTTACTGGACAGTGTAACACAATTCACAGGATCAGTGACAAAAAGTGTAATAATCATAAATGCACAGCAAACACTACAAAATTAATATATGCATTATTAATTATTATTATTAATAGTAGTAGTATTTATTTGGAGTATGCAATCCAATCAAGTCAAGCCACAGCATTCTTATCAATAATGTTCAAGGCACAAAGACCTCCAGGAAATTGAGACATTTTGCAATCCTCAACACTATGTGTTATGATTTATGGCTGCCCACATTGACATATTGGACTGTCTACAATGCCACCAAAATTCTGCTGTAGCACAAATTCCATGTCCAGTACAAAACCGATTCAGAAGGCTCCGTTGCCTTCACAGTAAATCAAACCCGGGTTGAAGATGAGTGGGATCTGAAACAAGATAATTAGTTGTCACTTTCTCTGCAGACTATGATTCTTGTCATGCATCCTCTACCGTAAATCCCTCACCCCATAAACTTATCCATGGCAGGCACCATGAGGGAAGGCGGCCATGTGGTGGATTAAATAAGCCTTTAATTAATAGTAGGTGTGTCACATCACATAATTTCATCTCAAGCTTTGCTCCACTTTCCTCTTTGTGAATGTGGGTGGAGCAATATTGCAGAGAACTAGTAATCATGGCAGAGGAGTAGATTTAAGTGTGCCTGAAATAATACGTATGGTGCCATTAAATTGTATGTTGATCATCTCTGTGTGAGATGAGCGAGCCCATACTGTAGTGCAGTACTCCACCACTGAATAACACAGTGCCAAGGCTGAAGCACATAATATTTCAGCATCGGCGCCCTATGTCATTTTGGCCAGTTTTCCGAGCAGGTTGTTGCGCATTTTGATCTTAGTCGCTGTCTTTGTAAGATGGTCATGATAGGTGAGAGTTCTATCCAACATGACACTACATAGATCGGGTGTGAATCATGCTTTATTCACTGACCATTGAGAGCTATATTCAACTCTCTGCCCACTTGTGCTTGATGTAAGTGAAGACATTCAACACGGTCTTACTTCCACTTGGTATCAGGTGTCACCGACGACAATAATCAGTCACAGCTGCCATATCTTATTCAGAACACTCTCAAGTACATAAAAGGAATGTGACTGAATGCAGAGGCATATGTTGTCCGCAAAAACAAACTTGTGAGACCCAGTATATGATAAATCATTCTAATATAAATTGAATAACACTGGAGATAATACTGATCCTTGCAGGAGGCTGTTCTGGTACCTCCAAGCACTTGTTCTATCACTAATATGCACACGGAAATGGGGTGATTTCTCAAAAATAGAGCCATGCACATATTAACAAACTTGGCATAGTTCTAGACAATTTCACCAAAAGGCCCATGTGTGACAGGTTGGATCACAGAAACCCCTTTGGGACTGCCACCTGATGTGCTTTGACTACCTCTGAGTCTGTTTTCCCTGCAGCTTAGGACTTCAGCGCCCGGCCTGGTTTGAGCCAGACATGCTTGCCTGCAGCTTACACAGACCTAGGTCTGAACCACGTCCCCTAAACACTTCAGGCTTAACTGAAAACATCTTAAGAAGTGTTCCTGTCTCTAACACTCAGATGCCCAGCTCCCAATGGGGTCCAAACCCTAAATAAATCTGTTTTGCCCTGTATAAAGCTTATACAGAATAAACTCATAAATTGTTTGCCCTCTATAACGCTGATAGAGAGATATGCACAGCTGTTTGGCTCCCCGCCCCCCAGGTATTAACACATACTTTGGGTTAATTAATAAGTAAAAAGTGATTTTATTAAATACAAAAAGTAGGACTTAAATAGGTCCAGGTGATAACAGACAGAACTGTAGTGAGGCTGAGTTTTCTCCCTCTGAGCGGGAGAGCAAGGGACCCCTACACGACCCTTGGAGGGCGGAGCCTAGATTGCCCTGCCCCCCTCGCCGGAAGAACTGGGGTGTGGCTGGAAGTATAAAAGGCTGGCCCTGCAGCACAGTTGGGGGAGAACCTGCAACGAAGGAGGACTCTCAGCCTGTTCTCCAGAGGCCACAAGAGGAACCTGTGCCTGGCTGTTCCCGATCCCCAGGCATGGACAAGGACTGGCCTGGAGTACCCATTGTGGTTTGCCCCAAGGATCCGGAAGAGGCCTGGAGGCTGCAGGTACCAAACCCTGGGGAGGCAAGAAGTAGCCCAGGGACAGCCCTGGAGCAGCCGGCTGCAGAGCCCGGTGTGGCTCAGTCGGCGTGTTGCAGCAGGATTCCCACTGATGCAGGGGCAGCCAATCCTGCCCCTGCCAGGGCCCTAGGCTGGGATATGAGGGAGTAAGATGGGCCTGCATCCCCCTGCCACCTCACCCCAGGTAGCTGCCCCTACATAGTGCAAGGAGGCTCTAGCCCAGGACAGGAGCTCCCGTATCACTCACCTGGAGAGACTGTTTGCTGGCAGTGGCAAAGGCTAAAGACAACCCTGTAAAGACTGTTTGTTTGCTGGCAGCCTGAGCTCTACTCAGGCTAAAGCCAGCCCTTTCAAGACTGTTTGCTGGCTGCCTAGCTTCCACTCAGGCCAGGGCCCACCCTTGAAGTCTGGTTGTTTGTGGGCTGCTTGGGCCCCACCCAGGCCAGAGCCACCCCTCATAGAATGTGTTGAAGGGCTGACCACTTGAGCTACCCCAGCCCAGGCCAAAGCCTGGTAGTGACAGTTGATCGCCCAGCCTTATTGTGGACCCCAGGCTACCCTGCAGACTCTGGTCCAGACCAGACTGGGTCAGCTGGAGAGGCCTCCCTCCGAGCAGGAGAACGGGGAACCCCTACATGAACAAAGTGAATTACCAAGCAAAATAGAATAAAACACGCAAGTCTAAACCTAATACAGTAAGAAGTTAAATACAGATAAAATCTCACCTTCAGAGATGTTCCAATAAGCTTCTTTTACAGACTAACCTCCTTCTAGTATGGTCCAGCAATCACTCACATCCAGTTTCTTTTGGGCATTCTTTGTGTGTGGAGAGGCTATCTCTTGAGCCAGATGAAGACCAAATGGAGCGGTCTCCCAGGGGTTTGATGCAGCAGTAATTGCACAGTGCCTCGCAAATGTGTGGGTTGAGGAGCATGTCGCTGCTCTGCAGATGTCCGCAATAGAGACGTTGTCCGCAAACACGATGGAGATCAAGTGTGCTCTGAGTCCACTGACAGCTTCCCAGGGGGCATGACACCCTTGGCAGCATAGCACATGACCATACATCTGGAAGTCCATTTAGAGGATCGTTATGCGCAAGGTGATCTCTCATTTGTTCTAAGTAGGATGCAAAGACCTGGGTAGAAACCTGAAAAGGCTTTGTTCTATCCGGATAAAAGAGTAGGAGCTTAGATACACTTAAAACATTGCAGCAGCATAGCTGCATCCTCAGTGAAGATGCTATTTATGCCGAGGGGAGAATTCTCCCATCAACCTAGTGCTGTCTACACTGAGAATTAGGTCAGTGTAACTGTGTTGATCAGGGTTGTGGGTTTTTTACACTCCTGAGCAATGTAGTTATACTGATCTAAATTCCTAGTGCAGACCAGGTCTAGAACTCAGAGCACATCTGAAGTGTGGAGCTTTGTTCATCTATCTGGATCTGTAGCTTTGGCGTAAATATATCAACAGATTTAGTTAGGAAATCAGATACCGCCTTGAAAAGAAATGTAAATTGTGGCCTAAACTGCACTTTGTCCTTGTAGGATAAGAAAAGGCCAAAGAGAGCCAAGGTGATGGTATACTGTCCTCAATGGAGGAGTCAAACAGGCTGCTTTGAGGCCTGTGGCTGCCTGAATGGAGAGACCAAAGAGTCAGAAGATAGAAGCCTCCCTCTTTGTGTTTTTTCAGCTAGAATGGTCAGGCTGTCTATAAGAGTAGATCTGCTGCCTCAGTTGGGATTGAGTGCGGTATTTCATTCTCTTTGTGACTAGTGTGTATAGGCCTAGGGATTGTGAGACTGCTCTAGAGTCTTTTAATGTATGTAAAGCCTAATATCTCTTGGAGAAAAATAAGGCATTGCCCTCAAAAGGAAGGTCTACAAATGTCTGCTGTACTTCTGCACGAATCTCAAATGACTGCAACCACAAGGAATAATGCATGGTTACCACTGTCACCATGACCCTCACTGCTGAATCTGCTGCACCTAAGGAAGCATGTAGGGCCAATAACAAAACCAGACAATGTTCCACCAAGGATTGGAACTCTTCCCGAGAACCTTCAGGGAATTTATTTAAGAACTTAGATATGCCTCCTGATTTGAATGGTTATACCAGGCCAGGAGGGCCTGGTGGTGTAACCCCGCAGCTGAACAAATCTTTTTCCCCAAAAGATCAACATTTTCATATCCTTTTTTGGGGGGTCGGGAGGCCACAGGGGTTGCCTTAGCTCTGTTAGAGGGCTTTCCCTTCACCCTCTCCCCTGGTTCTTGTCATGCAGACAGAAAGCAGAAGACCAGACGTACAAAATGTAGACAATGTGAAGTTTATTGGGGTTACTTTTCAGCAAATATGTGGTCCATAACTCTGATGCTGCAAAGCCTTGTTTCCCAGTGTCTTGTCCACCCGCCCTCTGCAGGAAGCATAATTATACCTGAAATGCATGCCCACAGTCCCACCCCTTACAACTTAGGGTCATGTTATATTTTGGCTCTGGGGTCTTCATCCCACCTCTTTTGTACCCGATGGGAAGGGTAAGGAGTGAGATTGTGCTCCAGTCAGGGCCAGGTATTTCTTTGGTCTTTTAGTGTTTTATACCTCCCCACCCCACTCCCCGAAACCCCTTTGCCCCTCGTCACCGGTTGCTTGATTTTGCCTTGAGATGGGGTTGAGGCAATCATAAAGTGTGCACTGAGTAACACTTTAACTGCTCTTATCTATGCCCATTGTACGAACAAATCCATCTGACAAGGCAGAAGCAACATCACAGTGTTTTTGTCCTTTGTTCACACATAGTACTATAAGAGTATCAAAAAGTCAAACCCAAAATTCTATCCCAGGCTAACAAACAGACTTAAATACTAACAAGCTCTACCTTGATGGTGCCTTTCTTCACCTCAGCCACCACCAGTCAGCCCTGCATGGAGTATGAATAAAACTGTTTGAACCCCTGGACTGGAACCTAGTATTTGTGCTCCGTGTACTTTGCCTCTGGTGGAATAGATGAGAGTGACTTGATAGACTGCGTTATCACCTCATTTATAGGGAGGGCTACCTTCCCTGCAGTAGCTAGATGCAAGATCTCTATAAGCTTGTGAGGATTCGCCTCCACTAGCTACATCCAAGAGGATGATAAATTCAGAGGAGGCAAGGCAGGACTTTAATACCACCATGGTAGACAGTTGGTCCAAGGCAGGTGTAGGGAGATCCTGGAATTCAGTGTATGGAGGCTATTCGGTACTGACCACTAGCAGTATCTTGGTAGTGGGCAAGAAAGCCTCCCTTCTTGGTGATCTGTTTCCATGGGGAAGTGGAGATGTCTATCTTGATGCTGAAGCATCCCCCAAGGCACTCACATATGACCAATAAGGGGACTTATAAAGTACGGAGGCCAGTTGTGCCTAGACCAGACCTCTCAATCCTTTGATCTGCACTTTCTGTGACAGCAGGAATGTCTGGAGTAAGTTCTGGACTCTCTGAAGTGGGAGACATGGGAACCTACTCCAGACTCTGATGAGGAGTAAGAACCCTCCTAAGGTCAAGATGGTGTGGTACTGAGAGGAGCTCTTGGAGACCAGAACCAGGATCTATGCCGAGACTGTGGTACTGGCAGCAGCAGCAGAGGCTTCCCGACTATTGGTACCATGTGTTGAGGAAGACTGCCACCAACGAGACTGATAAGGATTGATGGGGCCATAACAGACCCTCATGACAGTGCAAGGACTGCACCATATGCAACAGTACTGGTAGAGGACTTTGCCCTCAATCAGCAGCGATAGCAGTACCGAAAGGCACAACATGTTCTTCACAGCCACATAGGCTCCTGCTCCAAAATGGAGGCTGCCCCACCATCAGCTGCAATGAAGTAACAGGCCTCGATAAGCAACTTCAACCTTTATTCTCTCAGATCAGCACAGGGCACATAGGGCATATGTGTGGCACCCCAATGGGTATAGCTAGAGAAAACTCTCTAGCACTGGTGCACGAGATTTGCAGACACCTACAGCATAAAGGACATATGCAATCACTCAAAGAAGAACTCATAATAATCTAAAACAAATAAGATATACTGTAAATCAGAGATCTGTGAGAAGAAAATCTCTGATTTAGATGTGGATTTGCACAAATATTGCTGCTACATGCCATGTCTACAAATACAGTGTAAACTCTGCTCTACCAGTGCATGTCTATCAGTTCTGGAATTATCTTTGTCTCCTTGAACCACAAATTATTTGAAAATCAGTGTATGGTATGATTACTTTTAATCCATAACCCCCACAACACAGTGAAATGAACAATGATCATTCCACAACAAACAGAAACAAAAATGATTAAAAGGCTAGAAAACAAGACTTATGAAGAAAGATTCAAAAAAATTGGTTTGTTTAGTCTGAAGAAGAGTGTGGGGGGAGAGAAGGAATGATAACAGTCTTCAATTATGTAAAAGGTAAAAAACCCCTTAAAACTAGGTTTGAAGGAGACAGGTGACCAAAGCCCACAGGTAAGTAAAAAACATGGAGACGTGAGAGAAGGGTTGGAATTTGCAGGGAGCATGGGCTGTTATATCAGGGACAAGGGAGACACAAGACAGAACTGGGGGGGAATCAAATCAGTATCTCAGATGTCTGTATACTTATGCCAGAAGTATAGGGAATAAGCAGGAAGAAGTCAAAATGCTAGTAAATAAACGCAGCTATGACATAGTTGACATCACAGAGACTTGGTGGGATAATATGCACGACTGGAATATTGAAAAAAAGATACAGCTTGCTCAGGAAGGACAAGCAGGGAAAAAAGGGAGGAGGGGTTGCTTATATATTAAAAATAATTACACTTGGACTGAGTTGAGATGGAAATAGGAGACAAACTTGTTGAAAGTCTCTGAGTAAGGATAAAAGGGGTAGAAAACAAGGGTGGCGTCATGGTATGGGTCTACTACAGACCACCTAACCAGGAAGAAGAGGTTGATGAGGCTTTTTTAAGCAACAAAATCATCCAAAACACAGGATTTATTGGTGATGAGGGACTTCAACTATCCAGACATCTTTTGGGAAAATAACACGACAGGGCACAGATTATCCAACAAGTTCTTGGAATGTATTGGAGACTATTTTTTATTTCAGAAGGTGTAAAAAGCTATTGGGGAAAGGCTGTTCTAGACTTGATTTTAACAAATAGGGAGGAACTGGTTGAGATTTTGAAAGTGGAAGGCAGCTTGTGTGAAAGTAATCATGAAATAGTAGAGTTCATGATTTTAAGGAATGGTAGGAAGGAGAGCAGCAAAATAGAGACAAGGATTTCAAGAAGGCAGACTTCAGCAAATTCAGGGATTTAGTAAGTAAAATCTCATGGGAAGCAAGTCTAAGGGGAAAAACAATTGAAGACTGTTGGCACTTTCTCAAAGAGACATTATTAAGGGCACAAGAGCAAACTATCCCACTTCGTAGGAAAGACAGGAAGTATATAAGAGACCACCCTGGCTTAGCCAGGAGAACTTCAATGATCTGAAACTTAAAAAAGAGTCCTACAAAAAGTGGAAACTAGGTCAAATCATGAAGGATGAATATAAACAAATAACCCAAAATTAGAAAGGCCACAGCACAAAAAGAGGTCAAACTAGCTAGAGACATAAAGGGTAAAAGAAAACATACAATTAGAAATACATTAGAAGCAAGAGGAAGACCAAGGACAGGGTAGGCCCTTTACTTAATGAAGGAGGGAAAAACAATAATGCAAAATATGGAAATGGCAGAGGTACTTAATGACTTCTTTGTTTCGGTTTTCACCAAGAAGGTTGGTAGAGATTGGATGTTTAACACAGTGAATGCCCGTGAAAATCAGGTAGGATCAGAAGCTAAAACAGGGAAAGAACAAGTTAAAAATTACTAAGACTAGTTAGATGTGTTCAGGTCACCAGGGCCTGATGAAATGCATCCTAGAATACTCAAGGAGGTGACTGAGGATATATCTGAGCCATTAGCGATTATGTTTGAAAAGTCATGGAAGATGGAAGAGATTCCAGAAGACCAGAAAAGGGCAGATATAATGCCTATTTATAAAAAGGGAAATAAGGACAACCCAGGGAATTACAGACCAGTCAGCTTAACTTCTGTACCCAGAAAAATAGTGGAGCAAATAATAAAGCAATCAATTTACAAACATCTAGAAGATACTATGGTAATAAGTAACAGTCAGTATTAGGGTGACCAGACAGCAAATGTGAAAAATTGGGATGGGTTGGGAGGGTAATAGGAGCCTATACAAGAAAAAGACCCAAAAAATCAGGACTGTCCCTAGAAAATTGGGACAGTTGGTCACCCTAGTCAGCATAGATTTGTCAAGAACAAATTGGGGGGGGGACAGGATAACAGTTTTCAAGTACATAAAAGGTTGTTACAAGGAGGAGGGAGAAAAATTGAGCCTTTTAATCATACACTCATTATCTGACTGTATTCACTGTGTACCTGTAGAGAATAAAAAGCTTCATTTTATTAATTTAAACATATACTAGTGATTCAAGCTCAATATGACTTTTCAGTAAATATTTTTTCCTCTGTGTACTTAATGGCATTAGAGACACATAACTGTTATCTTGGGAAGTGTGTTCAAAATTAGTTTCAAATGTATATTTTTAGCTATGATAACAGAAAATGTAAATCTCATAATGAGAGCAGGAAGCACTGAATCTGGGCTAATCTACAGCTCCTCACAGCATGAGTACAATGTTCCCCAGGGCATCCCTTGGTAAAATACCTTAGTGATTAATACAGAAACCTTTAGAATGGAAAGCCTTGGTTTGATTCTTACTTTTAGCCTTAATGTGAGCCTGATTAGTCTATGAGATGTTGGCCCCAAGCTAGCTTTACTTTTTTTTAAGGCTATCATCATTGTCTGTATCAGTAATCTGTCCTAACCACACAGACCACAATTCTGAAGGCTGCCATTAGAAAAGCAGAGAGGTAAAAGTCCCTTAAAGATTAATGTGATGGCAAAGATTTTTTCAATAACGTTTCATCTTCTTGCACTTGAAGAAAGCTGATGCACATACTGCCTTCTCACTCATCAACGCAGTGGTACTTAATAGGATTAGTTAATTAACAATCAACATTTTAATTGCATTCAGTATCAACAGTGTTTGGATGATCTTGATATTTGATACATTTATTAATGTAATTGTTACATATTTTTGTGAGTAGGACCACCAGCATAGCTTCTCCTTCATGCCTCATGCCAGGGGTGTACCAAAAGAGGCTGCTCACCCCACATTAGCAGTGACTAGTGCTTTCTAGGACTTTGTGTGGTATAATGGGTATTTTGTCCTCAATGTCATTTTAGAACACCATGACTTTACTCATATTAACTCCCTCCTTATTCTCCTCAAATGTAAATCATGGCTCCATTATGGCACTAACCCAGTAGCCTGTAATGATCTCCCACTCAGTAAAACTACTCTGAACTGATTACTGAGAGACCTTATGAGTATTATATTGAAAATGTTCCATCTGTCAGAGCCAATCTTTGGGGTCCATGACCACAAGCATTAGTAAAAAAGAACACACTGTTGAGACCAGACTGAGGAAAAAATATTTGAGCAAGGGTATTACTCTATTCTATATCTGTTCTTAAAGTGGCCTCATCATTATAGTATCTGAGTGCCTTTCAGTAGTGCATTAAGTGAAGTGATTAGCATTTGTCACATGTGGTTAATTCTCTGTCTCATCCTCTCCTCAGAGTGGGAATTGTATGTGCTGTGTAGGGATTTATTTTGGTTTTGTTGTTGTTTTAAATGTACCTACCACTCTGTGTTTATATCAGAGAAGGCCAGGTCAAAGAAATGTACTTTGCACTTGGAGCAGAAGGTGGTGAGGTTAGTTCCTGGAGTTCATTCCACAATCTCTGACTTGCCTTTAACAAATCTCTGTCTCTTGCACAGATGAGCTTTACCCTTGTGGTACAAAGTTCCATTATGCCGGAGGAGAGTAGTTGCTGGCCATGGTCTTCATCCCAGAGCTCTAGCAATCTTTTAGATACCCCGGGACTCCATGAACAGTGGTGGAAGTGCAGTTTCTCATTATGGTTC
This sequence comes from Chelonoidis abingdonii, assembly GCF_003597395.2. NCBI lineage: Eukaryota > Metazoa > Chordata > Testudines > Testudinidae > Chelonoidis > Chelonoidis abingdonii. The sequence goes on from NC_133770.1 coordinate 121,452,493, forward strand.
TTTGGGTGCATCCCTCCAGGAAGGACTCAAACTATTTTAGCACGTTCCTCTGGATTCTGCCACCTTTCTCAGGTGGGACAGCGGGGTCTCATGGTCAGCAGTGTCAAATGCTGCAGAGAGGTCCAGGGAGATGAGAACGGGTGTCTGCCCTCTCTATCCATTGACAATTGGAGATTATTCATGTGATCAAGCAAAGCTGTTCCTGTCCATGTCCTGGCCCAAATCCAAATGTCTCTCCAGGATAGTTGCTTCAGTTAGATGAGTTTGTAGTTGTCCCTTGGCTAGCTTCCCTATGAGCTTGCTCAGGAACTGAAGGATTTATACTGGGAGTAGTTGGCTAGAACCAACATATACAGGGTAGGTGTCTTCAGAGTCAGTTACACTATTGCATGTTTGAAGGAGTAAGGGAAGATTCCTTCTCTGAATGAGAAAGTGCTATTCTGGTCCTGAATGGCACCAGTTGCTCATGACTCTCACCAGTCAGGAAAAGCATGTGTTGGATTTGCAAGTCTTGGGTTCAGATTCCTTGAAGGTGTCCAGTACTTCTTGAAGAGAGAATGTACTGAACTCTGGGAATGCAAGGTGGCTGTTTGTTGTCCTGTAGAGGGGAAGTGAATCCAGGCTGTTTGGGAAGACTTCCAGAATGTGTGTGATTGTTTCAGTTATTTGCAGTACTTGGCACTCAGTTCTGATGCAGGTTTAGGCACTCAGGATTGATGAAGTGATTTACCACCCTGGATAGCTCTTTGGTGTGGGATTTGGCAACTTTTATGGAGACTGATAGGATGGTTCTCTTGGCCTGTAATACAACCTAAACAGAGGCTTAGAGGAATTTGTTATATTTCATCCTGTCTGTATCAGCCTTCGTTTTTCATCATCTGTGCTTAAGTTCCTGCCCCTCCCTCTTCATCTGGAGCAGGATGTATGAAAACCAAGGAGATCTGTGAGGGTGATGGGATTTAAAAATTGATGGGAAAATCCCAGAGAACAGATAAGAATTACCACTATTTGAGACAGACACTGGAATAGAAACCTGATATCAGGCATGGCACCATGTACAGTCTCAGGAATTCCCTTGATATCATATTGAAGAGAGATGGTAAAATCCTTCAGAGGGTATTAAGTAAGGAGACCATTGTTTTCTATAAAAGGGACAAGGACAGGGCCTGTCAACAGAAATATTTTGCTTTTCAGTGGCATCTGATTATCCAATTTGTTAATAAAATCTGAGATTCTGTTGCACAGTGGACAAGAGTCAGTTCATTACCAGAGCAAGGACAGAATTGGAAAGGAATCAGTAATGGTTTTGTGTTTTGGTTTTTTGTGTGAAAAGAGATGGGGGAGATGAGCAGTAAAATATTTCACACATCTGACAAACAGTTACAGTTGGACCTTAGTGAGCACCCCCAAGAACTGGAGCAGTGATCTGCATGGGTGTAGTTAGAGAATTGGGTCCTGTTGGGGGAGGCTAACAGAGTCTGAGGGTGTTTAAATTGGTGTCACTCAGATACCAAAGAACTGGAAGAAGGAAGTGGTCAACTGTAATTTGCAGTCTTACAACCTCCTGTTAGCTATTTTCCTGTGACAAACAGCTCTTCCAACCCCTCAGCTTGATTTCACTATGTTAGACTCTCCCAGACTCCAATGCAGTGAGCCAAATTCAGAGGTGTTGTATAGGGAGATGTAACTTATACCCTGTTATTGCAGAATCTTGAATACTGGCAAATATTAGCTACGGGCAACCAACCCTGAGAACTAAAAAAAGGGAACCCTCATCACTGTGCAGAGTTGTGAATAGAACAAAAGGATTATTTTAAGCATGTGCTCAAAATAGAAAATAATTTAGCAATGTTATCCAACCATTAGGCTTTTTTTCAGTACTGATCTATGTAAGAAAAACTACAGTAAGGTAACTTTTGTTCCATTTAGCTGCCAGGACTTCATTCATTTTCTGTACAAATTCTACACACTAATTTAGATATTGCGAACAATGAATGGGGCAATTTGATACTGGAAAGTCACTGCTAGCATTGTGAATGTTGCTTTTATTTGTCTTAGAAAAGTTGCCAATTTACATAAAATTCTCATGATCCCTGCGATCTGTCTGGGATGATGAGTTAAGGCTTTGCACAAAGTTTAGAGTTTTTGACTCTCAGAGTTTAACTGTTTGTGTCCTGTCTTGTTTACTTTCAAAGAATACATTAGGCAAAGGGAAGCAGAGTTACATAGGAATGAACCACTGACTATAGATTTGGCAGGAGTGCAGCCTGTTTTGGAGGACAGGTTAAGATCTGCTTTGAAACCTGTGGTGGCACAGAGCCCAAGTCTGGAAGGGACCTTGGGAGGCAGAGCTATAAGCCTATTTGTTCTTTACTCCTCTATCCAGAGGGTGTGTAAGCTAGCTGTGCTGAACACAGCCTGAGGGAGATACTTCTGCTGCCTGAGAATGTCCCAGGCATAGTCTGCCAGTCAGAACCTTTTGGAGCTACTGTATCTATCTAATGTATTTATAGAGCGCTAATGATGGTTGTCTAGGCACTGACCCACATTTAACCTCACCACCTGCTCGCAGGCCCAGTGAGAGACTGAGGGCAGGGGAGCGGGATATTTGACGTTTGAGTAGGGAGGCTTTCTCTCCTGCCTCTCTCCCGTGCTCTCTCCTGCTCCCCACAGCTTAGGTGCCTCTTGAAGGCCTCCCAGCTGTTGCCACTGCCTGTACCCCATCCCGGGATGGGGCTACAACTCCAGACGATACAATCTAATCTAATCTCTCTATTTCTCTCTATCATCTAGTCCTGTTTCCTGCCACTAATTTCTATGAATCCCCAAACCTAGCTACAGCCTCTTTAGCAAAGTGCCCTAAAAACTACTATGGACCACACAGAGCAGCAAATGCACATGTTATTGATACAGCCACTTTGATTGCCTGTGTTATCCAACTGTGTGACAATTCAGTCATCCTTTATGAATAGGAAAACATCACAGCTGATCTCTAATGCCTCAATAAAATACCCCAGTGAGGCAGCTGTTGGGATTAAAGCAACTTTTTATACACTGGTGGGGGAAGCAATCATCCGGCACAAGCCCAAGTGTACAGAGCCTGTGTATAGGGAACAAAGATTAGTTTCCAGCACTTCTTTCAGGTGACAACCAAAATGGTATCTGCTTTTCACAGTTCCAACCAATGTGTGCATGACTGGCATGTCATTAGTGGCAATGCCAACAGCCACTGTCCTGACTTAGTCCAGTAACAAAGATGTTTGGAAGTTCATCCAGTAAAACAGGTCCAATCATTTTAGTTTGGAAAAATCCCTAGGCGAGGGAGCTAGCTTCATTCTTAACATTTTTCCAAGCAATTTTTCATTCAGCATCCATTTGCTGAGTTTCAAGATGAGTTTCCCCATTTATTTTTATTCTCCAGAATAGCGGGGAGATTCTAGAGTGGAGCCATTTATAGCCATAACCCTCAGAATTGCTTCATGGTGGAATGGGTTTAGAAAGTCTTCCAGTGGAGGCACTAAGTGACTGACTGCATATATTCTGAATCAGAGAACATACAAAGGGTGAGACTTTAAAAGCTGAAAGGGGTGGAAATATTTCCTTCTTTGATGTAATTGAAGTCAGTGGTCCAGATTCTGCCATTATTTACTCCTGTGCAACACAAATGAAGTCAGTAGGGTTTCATTGGGATAAAACTACACTCAAAGAATCAAATTTTGTTCTGTTAGGCCAATAAAATACCAATGGACTGCAGTGGAAATTTCTCCCGTGTAACTGAGTTGAATTCAGCTCAAAGAGGAAATTCCGTCTTCATTTAATCCCATGAGATGAACAGGTGTAAAAGTACCAAGAATTTGGCCCTTTGTGTCTTTTTATTCCATCCTTGAGTTTACATCTTCAGGAACATCCAGATGATTCATCAAGACCAGGGGCGGATCCAGGCCCCAGCACGGCAAGCGCGTGCTTGGGACAGCAAGCCGTGGGGGGAGCTCTGCCATTGCCACGAGGGTGGCAGGCAGGCTGCCTCCGCGGTTTGCCTGCGGAGGGTCCGCTGGTCCCGCAGCTTCGGCGGACCTCCCGCAGGCATGCCTGTGGGAGGTCCGCCGAAGCCGTGGGACCAGTGGACTGTCCGCAGGCAAGCTGTGGAAGGCAACCTGCCTGCCATGCTTGGGGCGGCAAAATTCCTAGAGCCACCTCTGATCAAGATTAAAAATTCATCGCTTACTCTAATTCACAATATGACCAGCACCTCTAAACTAAGCTGTGGCATAGAACTATGTCCATCCTGTTATATTGAGGAGTTAAAGAAACAGAGAATTCACCTTAATACTCAATATAACAAAGATACCTCAGAAAGCTACTGAGACTCTTTTTATTATTATTTTTCAACATATTTTTTCATAGTATGAAGATAACAATATGAGAAACAAGAATGGCCATACTGTGTCAAACCAATGGTCCATCTAGCTCAGTATCCTGTCTTCCAACAATGGGTGGTGCCAGATGCTTCAGAGGGAATGAACAGAGCAGACCAATTATCAAGTGATCCATCCCCTGTCATCCTGTCCCAGCTTCTAGTAGTCAGAGGTTTAGGGACACCCAGAGCATGGGATTGTGTCTCTGACCATCTTGGATAATAGCCACTGAGGGGCATATCCTCCATGAATGTATCTAATCCAGTTATACTTTTGGCCTTCACAACATCCCCTGGTAATGAGTTCCACAGGCTGACTGGCGTTGTGTGAAGAACTGCTTCCTCATGTTTGTTTTAAATTTGCTGACTATGAATTTCATTCAGTGATCCCTGAGTCTTGTGTTATGTGAAGGGGAAAATAACATTAGTTATTCACTTTCTCTACAATATGTGACCATTACAAAAGTTGCTGTACCACCATTTATTATGATTTTTAAACCATGGTCCAAAAACAGACCTGACTCCTTTTCTTTCTTCTTTTCAAGATGAAAACAAACATATGTACACTACAAGAATCCATGTGATCAGTAACAAAATGATCTCACACTCTGATTTTCCTCCTCTTCACTACAGTCATCTCAGGTCTTTCCCTTCTTTCATTCCTATGAGATTAGTGCTTCATCTAAAAATCAAGGGAGAGATGTCAGACATTTGGGAATTTTCCACTGTGCATTTCCCCGGTGGATTCTGGGGAATAAACGCCAGAATGCTTTGAAAATTTTCTAAGATCAGAGCAGCAGACTGTAGTACCTGATCTCTGAAAGAACTGATACTGTTTAAGTCAATGGTCAGCAGGAGACAATGTTCTAATGTTGATAATTTTTGTATAATATGAGCATCTGAATAACAGTAAACTCTATTAACCACTTAGGTAGATATCTGATTATTGCTAATAACATTAATAAACAAAATTTCTGAATATTTGGAAAGGTTTGGTTTGAAGTTGCTGGAAATCATTCTCCTAGTGAGTATATTAAGGTTTACCATGACCCAGTTTCCACACAAGCATTCCTTTACTAGACCAATGGTCTCTTGGTGTTGGTTACATGCAAAATACAAATATAAGCACATATGCCCTTATATTCTATACCCAGCAACAATACAATTATAAGCATTGGTCAAAATACTGACAACAGGTTCTGGTCCGGAAGACACCTTCCCATAATGGCTTGACTCCAAATTGTTCAGTAAAAGCGCTTACGAAGAATCCCTTTAAAATCTTGCCTTTTTATACCCTATAACGAACAAGTCATGTCATTGCTGGTTATTAGAGCTAAAGTCAGCTGAAGCAATTTAGGGCTGCACTCTGCTCTCTTCAAAGTTTTTTCACTTATCTCACTATACCATATTTTTCTATTCCAACTACTAGACTAAGCATTTCTAACCCTTTATTTACTGCACCTGGTGCTCACTTAACCACATTTTGTTTATTTCCCAAACCTTGAAAAAGATAACGCTGGTATACTAAAGGATCACTACAAGTTTAGCACAAACAGTTCTTCTTTCTCATGAGTTCATTCTTGTTGATCACATGCTTTGGGCATATTGCTCATGCTAAAATCCAAACCCAATTTAAAACCATAGCTGGCTCAGGCCTAACGTGGGCCTATACCCCTGCAGAAGTATAGCTAAAGGTTTAAAGATGTGGAGAATGTTCATTTTTGCCAGATCAAGTTACCTATCCCACTGCTGTCATGGAACTGGACATCTTGCAGGAATTTTGATAATTATTTTGCAAATGTCACCTCGGTGGATACTACCAGGTGCCTCCTGTAATAAGATGTACCTTCCTAGAATGAGTGTTTCAAAAGATATATGCATACAAATATTTTATGATAGTCCTATAGGAAGCTAGTTTATAAAACGTTTCATATGGTTCCTTATCAATCTGAATACTAACAAAATCACTGATATTCTCTACTTCCAATGGAGCAAATCTTGTCACCTTTCCCTTCCCCCCAGGAGAACACATAGACTGAGAAAGAGGATAGGATGAGGAAACTGAAAAATGGAGATGAAGCCTGTGAAGCTGCACTGCCTGGCAGCTGCATCCATTCTAGCATGCAGGGTTTGGGAGAAGACAGGCCATGGTTCAGGACCAGAGCTGGATCCTCAAGTATACAGTTTGATCCACTGATACACACACACACATGTAGTGGAGGAACAGCAGCCACTCTGTAGCCTTGTAAAAAGGATTTTGTCTCCAGCAACAAGCATCCCTCCAAAATTCCTGTGCACACAGCCCACTTTCTTCTACTGTGCAGAGACCAGGATTGGCCCAATATATTTATCATGTTTATTAGTCCATAATTTAATCTCTTCATGGACCTGCATGATAATGATAATGGAAATTTAACAAGTCTTCTCTACATCATTCTCAGTTCTCTCTCTCATTCTTTCATTTTTTTAACATAGTTGCTAGGGTTATGGTTTTATGTTATGCTACAGCTATTGTCAAAATTACCAAGGATGTTACTCAGTATAAAAGACTATTCCAGCTCCACAACAAATACATTTTCTAAATTACAAATAAAAAAATATAAACACAGTAAGTGTATTAGCATCATTGGATGTTTAAGTTGTATCCGTCACAACGACATGAGCTAAAGACTCCATATCAGACTCTTAGCAAACCAATTGATTAAAAGGCGGGAGCAGAAAGTGCTGATTAACAAGAATCAGTGGGTTTTTTTGTTTGTCTGCCATTCTCCTTTTTCAAAATAAAGAATGATGAAATATGAATCAGTTACACAGGTCTAGTTTCCCAATTCCAGTAAATATATAATGCTGTGCTCTGGTATATGGAAAGTGCAGGGGACTGTCTGTTACAGCTAACTCCTATTCCATTTTGTTTCTTACAGCTGTCCCCATACTCCNT
>NC_133770.1:121463827-121529572 GCF_003597395.2 Chelonoidis abingdonii
TATCATTGCTGGTTATTAGAGCTAAAGTCAGCTGAAGCAATTTAGGGCTGCACTCTGCTCTCTTCAAAGTTTTTTCACTTATCTCACTATACCATATTTTCTATTCCAACTACTAGACTAAGCATTTCTAACCCTTTATTTACTGCACCTGGTGCCTCACTTAACACACATTTTGTTATTTCCCAAACCTTGAAAAAGATAACGCTGGTATACTAAAGGATCACTACAAGTTTAGCACAAACAGTTTCTTCTTTCTCCATGAGTTCATTCTTGTTGATCACATGCTTTGGGCATATTGCTCATGCCTAAAATCCAAACCCAATTAAAACCATAGCTGCGCTCAGGCTAACGTGGGCCTATACCCCTGCAGAAGTATAGCGTAAAGGTTAAGATGTGGAGAATGTTCATTTTTGCCAGATCAAGTTACCTATCCCACTGCTGTCATGGAACTGGACATCTTGCAGGAATTTTGATAATTATTTTGCAAATGTCACCTCGGTGGTACTACCAGGTGCCTCCTGTAATAAGATGTACCTTCCTAGAATGAGTGTTTCAAAAGTATATGCATACAAATATTTTTGATAGTCCTATAGGAAGCTAGTTTATAAAACGTTTCATATGGTTCCTTATCAATCTGAATACTAACAAAATCACTTGATATTCTCTACTTCCAATGGAGCAAATCTTGTCACCTTTCCCTTCCCCCCCAGGAGAACACATAGACTGAGAAAGAGGATAGGATGAGGAAACTGAAAAATGGAGATGAAGCCTGTGAAGCTGCACTGCCTGGCAGCTGCATCCATTCTAGCATGCAGGGTTTGGAGAAGACAGGCCATGTTCAGGACCAGAGCTGGATCCTCAAGTATACAGTTTGATCCACTGATACACACACACACATGTAGTGGAGGAACAGCAGCCCTCTGTAGCCTTGTAAAAGGATTTTGTCTCCAGCAACAAGCATCCCTCCAAAATTCCTGTGCACACAGCCCACTTTCTTCTACTGTGCAGAGACCAGGATTGGCAATATATTTACATGTTTATTAGTCCATAATTTAATCTCTTCATGGACCTGCAGATAATGATAATGGAAATTTAACAAGTCTTCTCTAATCATTCTCAGTTCTCTCTCTCATTCTTTCATTTTTTTAACATAGTTGCTAGGGTTATGGTTTTATGTTATGCTACAGCTATTGTCAAAATTACCAAGATGTTACTCAGTATAAAAGACTATTCAGCTCCACAACAAATACATTTTCTAAATTACAAATAAAAAAAATATAAACACAGAAGTGTATTAGCATCATTGGATGTTTAAGTTGTATCCGTCACAACGACATGAGCTAAAGACTCCATATCAGACTCTTAGCAAACCAATTGATTAAAAGGCAGGGAGCAGAAAGTGCTATTAACAAGAATCAGTGGGTTTTTTTTGTTTGTCTGCCATTCTCCTTTTTCAAAATAAAATGATGAAATATGAATCAGATTACACAGGTCTAGTTTCCCAATTCCAGTAATATATTAATGCTGTGCTCTGGTATATGGAAGTGCAGGGGACTGTCTGTTACAGCTAACTCCTATTCCATTTTGTTTCTTACAGCTGTCCCCATACTCCATTTTTGTTCTCCTCTGTGCCACCCTTTCCTGGCTGTTAAGTTGTTTACCAGGGCCACTGCCCTTCTCAAAGGAGGGCCCTTAATTGTTTACCAAGGCCATTGCCCTTCTCAAAGGATGGTCACTTGAGCTAAGTGGGACCACTGCCCTGTTCAAAGGGTTGGTCCTGTTATCACCTTGTTAAACCTGGGCTCGGTGTAGGGTAGGCAATGTCAGAGCTGCAAGGACCTATTGTGTTTTTAAGATCTTGGGCATGAGTCATAGGCCTCATGTGCTTTTGAATACCTACTGCACAGGACTCTGCCAGACATGTCTCTGTGCTCACCTACAGTTTGCCCTGCCTCCTCTCCTCCCCTGTGACAGAGGGAGCCAATCAAAGTACTGGTGGGAACTACCTGAGTTTGCCTTTAAAAACAGACATTTTTAAACTAAGACAGAAAGGTGTCCTGCATTGCTGCCTGGGCTGATCACAGGGGTTCTGGGGGTCCTTTCTCTGCTCTCGTTTTATTTTTGAGCGTACCCCCATTTTTGAAAAAAAAAAACCACGAAGAACAAATTGCTGCCTAAGAGATCTCACTGATGATGAGACCGGATCTACGCCTTCTGATTGTTCTTGCTGCTCTCCTTTTGCTGCTGGTCTTAGGAGACTGGTAAGAATCCCTCTGTGAAACTTTCTATACTTTTATTTTATTTAGTTTAGCTGCTGGCTCTGTTTCCCCAGTACACAGACTCAAGACTAAACCTTGGTCTGTGTCTTAAAACTCTCTCTAAACTCCCACAGCACTTTGCTGCTAAGAATAAGCCTGGCTGCGTTGCTAACTGTGCCTCCTGGACTTATCCTGGGCTTGCCAGCTTGCAGCCCCCACTGCTGCTAAGGTGCAACCTTATTAGAATCAGATTCTTATCCAGATTAAGTTTGTTTAATTTCATTTGCTAGCTGTGGTTAGTTAGGTTTAGAGAAATGTTTGTATTGTGCTCTGTAAGTTAGGTTTAAAAAAAAATGTTGCATTGTGTTCTTTACTTGCTATTGTGTAGTCTTTGGTTAAGTTAGATCATAGATAAATTTTGCTGTGTTCTGTATATTGTGGGTTAAGTCGTCTTCCTGCTGCCCGCCAACCTCAATTGATACTGAAGTGTAGCAAACCCCATTTTGATTACCGTTTTTTTCTCTAACACCACCTCACATTTTACATTTACACGACTGTGACACATTTTACCCAGAACTGTTTAGTGGCTATATGCTGCTGACACACCCCTTTACATAGAGAAATTGTTAGCTACTTTTACATTTATACTTCAGTGTGAATGTTACCCAGCTTATTGTACCCCCTGTATGTACCCCACTATTGAAACCCCAGTATACTATTGGCTAAAATATACCCCTGCCCCAATTGTTCTACCTTAACAAACCCCATACCCTCACATTGAATTTTCCCTGTTTTTTGCATTTTCTTAATAAAGTTTATTTTGCACCCCACCTGTGTGTTAATTGCTCCCAAATCCCATATACCTGCAGGCAGGGGAAGGGGACAATTCCTGGTGCAATGTGAGGAACCAAACTAGGGGCAAGCTCTTCTTACCTGCTGCTCACAAACAAGGGAAAGATTAGTAGTACACAGAAGCAAAAGTGGATGGAAAACCGGGAGCAGTGACCATGAGATGGTAAGTTCAGGATCTGACACTAGGAAGAAAGTGAAGAGCAGCAAGATATGACCCTGACTTCAGAAAAGCCAACTTGACTCCCTCAGGGAACTGCTGGGGCGGGACCCCTGGAAATAATATGAGGGGGGAAAGGAGTCCAGGAGAGGGGCGTATTGAGTTTTCAGGAACAAACCATGCCTTGATCTGTAGAAAAGAATAGATAAATGTGCAGGCGACCAGCTCCAGCTGGTTTACAATGAAATCCATGTGATCTATAACACAAAAAAAAAGGCTACAAGAAAGTGGAAGACTGTAAAAATCGCAGGAGAAGTATGAAAATGCCAGGCATGCAGGAGTCAAATCAGGAAGATCAAATCAACTTGGAGTATGCAGATAGCAAGAGATAGTGAAAGAATGACAAAAGGAGTTTCTTGAGGAATGTTAAGCAACAAGAATAAGATCAATGAACGTGTGGGCCGCATAAACAGATAGTTAGAAGTTAATAGAACAGACAGTACTTTAATATCTCTTTTGATTTAATAGGGGTTAACAAGTCAGTAAAGCCTGGCTCAATGACGGCGAGGACCAACAGGGGACAGATACTTTCAAATCTTGGGAAGGGGGAAGTATTTTGTGTGCGCTGTTAGTTTTTGGTTGTGTTCTCTCTGGTTCTGGAGATGACCAGTGTTGCAACAGCTTTCATCTCCAATCTCTCTATTAACAGGCTCTACAAGTTCAGAATAGTGAGTATAGGTAGATAAAGGCGAGTTAGATTTATGTTTTTTACTTATTTGCAATGTGCATTAGAGCTGGAAGGAGCTTCAATCTGTGATATTTGGCTGGAAGAGTTCAAATTTGTATTTTGCTGAAGAGAATTTAATCTGTTACTTGTATACTTAGGCTGGCGAGAGATTTCCAGTGTCTATAGCTGACGTAAACCCTGTACTGATCCATCTTAAATTTACAAAGATTAATTTTTACTGTTTTTCTCTCTTATAATTAAAAGCTTTTCTGTTTTTAAGAACCTGATTGTTTTTTATTTCTGCTAGTACCTTCAGGGTCTGGTCTGGATCCACCAGACTTGGTGGGGAGAAAGAGGGAAGGGGGAGACAAAGGTTAATTTTCTCTCTGTGCAAGGATATATTTCTCTCTCAGGGAGAGTCTGGGAGGGGAAAGAGAAGGAGCGGGTAAGTGTGAATTTCCTCTCTGTTTAAGGATTCAGAGTTTGGAATCACCAGTGATCTTCCAGGGATAACCCAGGGAGGGAAGCCTGTATAGGCTAACGTGGGGGAAAGGGTGACTTCCTTGTGTTAAGATCCAAGAGGGTCGTGTCTGTGGGGGTCTCCGGGCAAGGTTCTGGGGGACCAAGTTACTAGGCACTGGAGTCCTGGTTGGTGGCAGCACTACAGGTTCAAGCTGGTGATATAAGCTTAAGGAATCATGCTGGACCCCATCAGTTGGATGCTAAGGTTCAGGTGTGGCGAATTATACCATGACAGGGCCCTTTACTGAATGAGGAGGACTATGACAGAGGATGTGGAAAAAGCTATGTACTCAATGAATTTTTTTGCCTCTGTCTTCACAAACAAGGTCTGCTCCCAGACTGCTGCCACTGGCAGCACATCATGGGGCAGGAGGTGACCAGCCCTCTGTAGAAAAGAAGTGGTTCGGACTATTTTGAAAGCTGAGAACAAACAGATCCATGGGGACGGAAATCACTGCATGTGAGGTATGTCTACATACGCGATTATTTCTGATTTACATAAACCGGTTTGTAAAACAGATTGTATAAAGTCGAGTGCCACATGGCCACATAAGCAATGAAATTCGGCGGTGTGCAGTCCAGTGATGAGGCTAGGCGTTCCGGAGCTTTGCCTGTGGTAGCTATCCCATACTATTCCATATTTCCCCGCATCTCCCCCACCCATTGGATTCTGCAGTTTTGAGATCTCAATGGCAAAAACAGTGTTGCAGGTGATTCTGGGTAAATGTAATGTGACTCAATCCTTCCTCTGTGAAAGCAACGGCAAGACAAATCATTTCACGCCCTTTTTCCTTTGATGCCTGCAGACGCCATAGCATGGCAATCATGGAGCCCGTTTTGCCTGTTTCACTGTCACCATCATGTGTACTGGATGCTGCTGACAGACGCGAGTACTGCAGTGCTACACGCAGCAGTTCATTTGCCTTGCAAGGTAGCAGAATGGTACCCTTACCCTATTGCACCGTTTGCCATTGCCATTGGTAAATAGCGAGAGGTGACAGTTATCAGTGCATTTCTTTGTACCATCTGCTGTTATCATGGGTGGCTCCCTGGCTGGCCTCGCTAGAGTCCGGCGGGAGCGCATGGACGAAGATGGGAATGACTCCCGGGTCATTCCCCTTCTTTATATTTGTCTAAAAATAGAATCAGTCCTGCTTAGAATATGGGCAAGTGTTACTATGAGAACCAGAGAGGCACATCCGCTCTGTGTCAGAGCCCAGGATATCCTGCAGAAATGATGAGCTGCATGCCATTCTAGGGTGCCCTGCAACAACCACCATCCAATTTGCTTCCCTCCTCCCCCAACCCCCTGGGCTGCATGGCAGTGTCCCCATTTGTGTGTGATGAAGTAAATAAGGATGCAGAATGGAGAAACTCTGACTTTTTAGTGAGATGAAAATGAGGGAGAGGAAGATCCAGCTGCTGATGATAGTCCAGGCAGGACATTAAAGGGTGGCAGGGGCAGAGGAGCTCAGCCTCCTGCTGCTCTTATGATAGTCCAAGCAGTACAGAATTTTTCTTTAGACATAATGGCGGGGCTGATGGGCTCAGCCGCCAGTGCGCTATGATGAGGACATACCAGCTGTTCTGTTACCATCTGCCAGGAATGACTGGAGTCATTCCCTTTTTTCCCAGGCGCCCAGCCAACCTCACCGAGGCCAACCAGAGCACTCAGGGGCTGATGATGATGATGGATAGCCAGTCATATTGTACCATCAGCCACCAGGAAGGGGATGCTGCGGTTCAGCGCTGCAGCACCCTGTCTACAGCAGCACGCAGTGACGTAGGGTGACATTGAAAAAAAGGCGAGAAACGTTTTTCCCTTTTCTTTCAGGGGGGTAGAAGGGTGTATAAATTGACAAACATATACCCTGAAACACCTGGGAAAAGTTTTTGATCCTCAGGCACTGAGAGCTTAGCCAAGAATGCAAAATGCTTTTCAGAGACTGCGGGAAGCTGGAGTTCCTCCGTATCCCCTCCCTCCCTATCATGAGCTTTCCCATTTGAGTCTTTGGCTTTCCATTCGCCTTTCATACAGCAATGTGCTGTGGCCTCTGTCTATCGTAGCTGGAGATTTTTTTCAAATGCTTTGTCATTTATCTCTGGAATGGAGCTCTGCTAAACAGATTGTTCTCCCATACAGCGATCAGATCCAGTAATCTCCCGTACGGTCCATGCTGGAGTTCTTTTTGGATTTGGCGACTAAATGGCCAACCCGTACTGATCAGAGCGCACGCTGGGCAAACAGGAATATGAAATTCAAAAGTTCGTGGGGCTTTCCGTCTACCTGGCCAGTGCATCCGAGTCAGGAGGCTTTCCAGATGACGGTCACAATGGTGCACTGTGGGATGACTGCCCGGAGGCCTACGTCGATTTGTGGCCACACTAACCTAATCGACATGGCAATACAAATTTCAGCGCTGAATCCTTCGTCGGGGAGGAGTACAGCATCAGTTTATAAGAGCCGTATATCGATATAAAGGGCTCGTTATGTGACGGGGGCGGGTTAAATCAGTTTAATGCTGGCTAAAATTATGGTTTTAAACACATAGTTGTAGACCAGGCCCAAGGGTGCAAAGGGAAGTGTGGATGTGACTGCAGACCTTAGCATGATGTTTGAAAACTCATGACCAATTGGGGGAGGGTCCGGGATGACTGGAAAAGGCTAAGCAGTGCCCATCTTTAAAAAGGGAAGGAAGAGGATCCGGTGAATACAGGCCAGTCAGCGCTCACCCTCAGTCCCTGGAAAAATCATGGAGCACAAAGGTCTCAAGGAAATCAATTCTGAAGCCACTGTAGAGGAGGGAAAGTGATCAGGAACAGTCAGCATTGGATCAGCCAAGGGCACGAACTTATGCCTACTAACCTAATTACCCTTCTTGAGGAGATAACTGGCTCTGTGGATGAGAAGAAAGCAGTGGACGTGTCATTCCTGACTTCAGCAAAGCTTTCGATACGACTCCCACAGTATTCTTGCCGGCAAGTTAAAGAAGAGTATGCTGATGGCTTAACGTGGCTAGAAAGCTGGCTAAATCATCGGCTTCAACGGGGAGTATCAATTGGCTCCATGTCTAGTTGACAGCGGTTTTCAAGCGAAGTGCCCAAGAAGTCGGCCAGGGATGGTTTTGTTCAATCTCTTCATTAATGATCTAGAGGATGGCGTGGACGTGGACTGCACTCTCAGCAAGTTTGCAGATGACACTAAACTGGGAAGAGTGGTAGATATGCTGGAGGGTAGGGATAGGATACAGAGGGACCTAGACAAATTAGAGGATTGGGCCAAAAGAAATCTGATGATGTTCAACAAGGACAAGAAGAATCCCATGCACTGCTACAGACTAGTGACCGAATGGCTAGGCAGAAGTTCTGCAGAAAAGGACCTAGGGGTTACAGTGGACCAGAAGCTGGATATTAATTGACAGTGTGCCCTTGTTGCCAAGAAGGCTAATGGCATTTTGGGCTGTATAAGTAGGAGCATTGCCAACAGATAGAGGGATGTGATCATTCTTCTCTATTCGACATTGGTGAGGCCTCATCTGGAGTACTGTGTCCAGTTTTGGGCCCCACACTACAAGAAGAATGTGGAAAAATTGGAAAGAGTCCAGCGGAGTGCAGGAGCAGTGCAAGGAAGTTTTGCGCCCTAGCCGAAACTTCCACCTTGCGCCCCCCCCTCACCCAGCCATGCGGCAGCTCCCCGCCGCCCCTCTGCCCTGAGGAGACCCCCTTTTGCAGCAGCTCCCCCCCCTCCGCCCTGAGGCAACGCCCCTGGGGCAGCTCCCCCCCCCCGGGAGCTGTGCAGCACCTCCCCATCCCAGCTCAACTCTGCTCCACATCCTCCCCGAGCATGCCACCCCCGCTTTAATTCTCCTCCCCTCCCAGACTTGTGGGGCCAAACAGCTGATTGGCGCTGCAAGCCTGGGAGGCAGGAGAAGTGGAGCAGCAACCACGCGCTCGGGGAAGAACCACTGTAAAAAAATATTGGGGACACTTTTTTTTGATGCCCCCAAATCTTGGCGCTCTAGGCAACCGCCTAGTTCGCCTTAAAGTAGCACCGGCCCTGGTGGAGGGCAACTAAAATGATTAGGGGGCTGGAGCACGTGACTTATGAGAAGAGGCTGAGGGAACTGGGATTGTTTAGTCTGCAAAAGAGAAGAATGAGGAGGGATTTGATAGTTGCTTTCAACTACCTGAAAGGGGGCTCCAAAGAGGATGGATCTAGACTGTTGTCAGTGGGAGCAGATGACAAAACAAGGAGTAATGGTCTCAAGTTGCAGTGGGGGAGGTTTAGGTTGGATATTAGGAAAAACTTTTTCTCTAGGAGAGTGATGAAGCATTGGAATGGGTTACCTAGGGAGGCGGTGGAGTCTCCTTCCTTAGAGGTCTTTATGGCCCGGCTTGACAAAGCCTTGGCTGGGATGATTTAGTTGGAGACTGGTCCTGCTTTGAGCAGAGGGTTGGACTAGATGACCTCCTGAGGTCCCTTCCAATCCTGATATTCTATTCTATGGGAAATACAGGTTTAGAAGCAGTTACTGGCAGTTGACTGTTGGAAAGTGTCCCCTCTCCATGTCTGGACACTTTGAGGGGAAATGCAACCCAGCCTGTGCTTTCGAAAGCCAAGGATTAGGTTATGAATTGCAAGCAGGTACCTTTTCAGCTACAGGATGAGTGGGACTATCATATTGCTGGGGGCTGATTCAACACCCATCAAAGTCAACTGGAGAATTTCCATTGACTTCAGTGGTAAATGCATCAGACCCTTGGTGTGGGAGAGGAATTCAGTGGGAAAAAGGAATAACTGAAATCCCTGCAAATTCCCCTAGCACTTGTGGTCACATAAAGGCTCCCAAGGTTTATGCCTATAAGGGTCTGTCTACACTGCAATTAAAAACTGGCATCTGACCTGTGCCAGCTGACTCAGGCTCACGGGGCTCAGCCTGTAGCGCTGTTTCATTGAAATGTAGACATTCAAAATGAGGCTGAAGCCCAAGCTCTTGGACCCTCCCGCCTCACAAGGTCCTAGAGCCCAGGTACCAGCCTGAGCCCAAACATCTACACCACAATTAAATAGCCCCTGAGCCTGAGCCCCGCAAGCCCAAGTCAGCTGGCAGAGGTCAGGTCAACTGCCGGTTTTTAATTGTAGTGTAAACATAACCTCACTGGGTGAAGGAAAGCCAGTGGCTGTAATCTACCTACCCGGTGCTCACAATTGAGGGAAATTATGATAAATCCCCCATCCCACTCACACTCCTTTTCTGTTTGTTTTTTTCATTTTTATCAACTGGAAGCAGAACAGTCATACTCCTACTCCAACCCCAACTCCCCCTATCCAATCCTTCCATTCAAGCGCTGCTTAGAATAACAGAGAAACTCTAGCACACCTGAGTGTTTGATAGAAAACAGTCATAAAACAAAAACATCTGTCCATGTTCAGTCCGTCAAGGGAAATGGAGAGCTCACCCCCAAAATGGAGGCTTTTCTTTGCTAGTGAGTGTAAAAGAGTCAGTATGCTGCAGTAGAAGAAAGCTAATAACGTAATACACTGTGGTTATTCTTAGAGATCAGCCAACAGGACCCATTGCTGGTGTGTCACTCCACATGGCTCAAAAGGTGTTTGGATGCTGAGCTTATTGGTTCTGACAGACATTCTATGATCTGTGTCAGTGTGAAGATCAAGCTGCTTGTATAGATGAATGCAGGACAAAAGGAAAATGTAATGATAGTTAACAGCTGTTAGCAGTTTATTTTTAGTCACAGACACTAAGCTTTACCTTCAACCAGACGAGCACAGCTGTTGTAGGAAATAGTACAACTGGTGTCTACCTGAAAGCTATGTAATTTCTAGCAGAGCACTTCCTTTACTATACGATGCATTTTTGTTTCCTCTTTGTTTTCTCACCTGCTGTCTCGTGTTCTGCTATAAGTGGGCAATAAACAATTACTAGATTGTGCGGCTATCGTTAAACAAAAACCTCGGTATGGCTCTCAAACTGCAAGCTTTGTGGTCCTACAAACTTCTCTTTCTTTATATTAAGCAATGACATAATCACTAGCTGAAGCAGTTACAGGGCCTTTGGCAAAGCCATGGGCACTTAATGTTTCTGGCTGATTACTCTCTAGCTAATAAAAAGGTCATAGAATATACTTATTTGCTGAACCAATTCCCATAAAAAAAAGACTTTTGATGTAGCTATTTATCAAACCCTATCAAAAGTCATGTAGCAGAACCAATTACATGACTATCACTGTTGTCATCCAGCTGACTACAGACAAGTTGTAAGTATTCATTCGGTAAATCTGCAATAAAAAAATGTAAAGTGTAAACATTTGCTATTGCTCAGTCCCGAATCATCAGCATCAAGGAATCTGGGAAGAGCTGCTTATACACAAAGGGCAAAATCCTGAAAACTATATATACAAGGAGGGTAAGTGTGTAAAACAGGTTCCGTGTCATACACAACTTGCCCAATACAATGAAACAAAGGGCGACCGGAACAGCAGCGCAGCTGTGCTTCTCAAATTGGTGGGTGTGGCTTACTAGCAAGACTGACAGGGAAGGCGGTCTGCTTGTGTCAGGCTGTCAGATCCCACAGGAACAGCAGCACCCTGTACATTAAAGAAGGGGAACATCTGCAAAAGCAACAGTGAGAAAAGCCGAGCAGAAGTCACTGAAATCTTATTGGTTGTAGTAATGGCACAGAGAGCTATGCACTGCTGAGGCTGCCTCCCATGTGTGTTTGACTCCTGCAAGAGCCAGTTAAGGTTTTTTGATCTTTTCCAACTTGCCAGTCTGCTGATACCATCTGTTGTGTGCAGTGATTGCTGTCCCCTGCATGGTTGCTCTATCACACCACTGGCCTTATACTCACTGAGGCCTGGTCTACACTAGGGGGCAGTGTCGATGTAAGATACGCAACTTCAGCTACGTGAATAGCGTAGCTGAAGTCGAAGTATCTTATTTCGACTTACCTCCTGTCTTCACGGCGTGGGATCGACGGCCACTGCTCCCCCGTCGACTCCGCTACCGCCGCTCGCTCTGATGGAGTTCCGGAGTCAACGGAGGCGCATTTGGGGATTGATATATCGCATCTAGATGAGACACGATATATCAATCCCCGATAAACCGATGGCTAGTGTAGACATACTCTGAATACTGGCTTTTGTGTTTAACTTGTTTCCTGGTAATACCCTTGGTCTTGCAGACAGCTGGCCAAGCAATGCTGGGCCTGCCTTTTCTTGGTGGGTGACAGTTCCCTCTTTGGCTGCAGTACACATTTTCCAGGCCCACTCCTGGTGCCAGATGGCAAACTTCAGCAGTAACCATGACTGTGCCTGTAGGGATTCGGGTGATGTTGGACTGCGATTGCCCTTGATGCTTTCTTTTGTCACGCTGTTGGTAGGCTGCCCAGACCTTCTTAAAATGGCTGTGAGGAGTTTATTTTAGTGTAGATGGGTTATACTCATACATCACTGACTCAGACACCTTTCCTCTCCCTTACTGCCTCATGGGATGAGCTTCCCTTCCCTTTGATGTTGGCATGCTCTGCCCTCTTTATCTCCAGGACATCCTCCTTTCTGACATATGCTCCCCACTCTCTCCAAACCAAAACCTCTCCGACTCATTTTAAACCACTGTGGATTCCTTGGATATCATCACAGTTGCCTAAAAATGCAACCATCTCACTGGTTAAGAAGCATTTTACACCACAGCAGGATTTGGCTCTGTTTGGCTGCATGGGATGAAGGGTGGTGGGAGGACATTTGTGTGTGTAACTTTACAACTAAAGGATGGGGGTAGCAGGGGAGGGGTGTGATCATTATGAATAATATAAAGAGTTCTCGGGTTGATGCTCTGATTGCTAGCACATTTCAAGCTTGCTATAAGACACTAATGAGCTTGGACTGATGAAACTGAACTAAAACCAGCAACTTCCACTGCACTGGAGCCTACCCTCTTATATACTGTAACTTCTGCAGGCTTAACAGACAGGATGTGTTGTTATTCCTAGACACTGTAATCCTGCATTTTACTTAATTTTAATTTTAGTCTTTCTTAAAGTGCATAGGATCTAGAGAGGCAATTATGAGAGACTTTGGGCCAGATCCTCAGCAGGTGTAAATTGATGTAGTTCAGTTGACTTCAGTGGCACTATACTGACTTATCTTTGCCAAATTCTGTTCTCACATACCCCATTGACTTTGGGAACCAAAATTTAGCCTCTGAGTATCTAAGTATCTGCCAAAAATCAGATTTATTTTGGCCACAGCATAACTCTTTTCTGATGCATTTCACTGCACAACCAGAGATTAATTGGAAACAAGAGTAGTATGTAGTGTAGTAAAGACATCTTAAAAAAGCCTGATGCTGCAGGAAATGGTGCTGGTAGTTGAGAAGGCATCCTTCTTTCCTCAACCTCAGTACTATACCAATGTCTCAGCAAGGCTTGAGTGGACACTCTGCAATTGAAGAAATCATTGTTCTAGGGGACATGTAAAACCAAGGTCCTGATCCTGTGGCACATTTGAAGAACAGTGGAGTTTGCCCCAGGGGCATGGCTAAATTCCATTTTGGATCATAAGATTCTGCATCCTCTGGCAGTTTCATTTGTGTAACATTATTGAGTGTCATTATTGCTGATGGTAATAGCTCTGTTTAGCTGAGATTATAGAAGCTAGCTCCCATAAAAATGCTTGTTGTCAGCTGTGGTGCAGTTCTAACCTACTTGAATCTTTTTCTGTGATTAATTTCTTAGGGGTAGCTACTGTACAAGCTATCCCAACACAAAAATAAAATACGTCTACTAAAACGTTACAATTTGGATCTAAAATTTTGTTTATTTACTGTAATAAAATAATATGTAGTGTTGCTGTGTGCGTCCCGAGGCAATAAGTGTCATAGGTTGAAGATACTGCTGTCTCACACACGGCTTTATTTTAATTTTTACAGATGCACCTGGAAATTTGATTCAGATTCTCTGGGATAAAATAAATTAAATAAATATGACAACAATATTGATTGTTATTAATTAGAAAGCAGTGTTGCTAACTGATCAAATCCATCTTGATATTGTGAACAGGGGACCAAGTGCTCCTCACACATGCTGTACATATGCCACTCCCACTAAAGTTCATGGGGGTTCCATGTGCATAGATGAAGGCAGCATCTAACTATGTAAAAAGGCCCATATCCCTACTCAGGGACGTGGAAAGTAGAGAGAATAAGGGACAATTGTCCTAATCCTTCTCTTCCACCAGAGAAAAAGGAAAGAGAATACATAATGCTGAGTACTTTCCTCAAAAAAAAAGCATTTTTGTAGCAATGTTTTCTCTTCCATCTCTGCATAGATTCTCCAAGTGAGATAGGAATAGTGAAAAGAGGAGTCTATTTCTAAACTGCTTGACATAATAAATAACAACAACTCCTGGCTCTTATCTAGCATTTTCATCAGTAGATCCCAAAGCATTTCACAAAAAAAGGTCAGTATCATTGTCCCCATTTTAAACATAGTGCAACTGAGGCATAGAGTCAGTAAGTGACTCACTCAAGGTCACCCAGCAGGCTAGTGGAAGAAATAGAACCCAGGTCTTCTCAGTCCTATGTAAAAAGAACGAGGAGTACTTGTGACACCTTACAGAGTAACACATTTATTTGTTAGTCTCTAAGGTGCCACAAGTACTCCTCGTTCTTTTTGCTAATACAGACTAACATGGCTACCACTCTGAAATCAGTCCTATGTAGTGTTCACGACTCTACACCGGACCTACTTGCTGTTATTTCAAAGGAGTTTGTGGTAAGTCATAAAGCAGGAGTAGAAGAAAGAAAGAAAGAAAGAAAGAATCTGATTGTTCTGGGGCTTCTGCTATGAATGCAGCAATAGGACATTTCATCAAATGGGAGAGCCAATGATCAAACTATTCATTTTGGGTTATGAAGACAGTAGATGGCAGTATCTCCCCAACACGTCCTAGTGAGAGAAAAACTTACAGTTGACCTCTCTGCAGCAGAGCCTGAAACCCCACCCTACCCAGTAACAGTTGCTAAATAGGACAAACTTTCCTCGTTGCTGCAATTTAAAAAGAGGCAGACACCGGCTAGGACAGCAATGCTATTCAGTCACCCAGGTGATTTCTTCTCCAGAAAGACTTGCGGTTCACTTTTCCTGTCAAGAAGGGTAACTTGCCTGTAAATTTAACCCAGCAGATTTTTTTCCTACCTCAAGAGACAGAAGATGGTAACCATTCCTGGCCCAAATGAAATACCAATCACTTGAAGCAGGCATTGTGGTAATGAGTTATAGTAACTCCCCATTCTCAAAAATCTTGATGTCAGATCCTTAAAAGACAACATCAGACAAACCATCAGAGAGGAAGGATGATTTTGTGATCAGATATTAGACTGGGACTCAAGTGATCAAGATCCAAATTCTGATCTTCCACAGCCTTCCTGTGTGACCTTGGACAAGTCACTATCTCTCCCTGTGCCTCTATTTCCCTTCTGGAAAATGGATCCAACAGCACTTCCCGACCTCCCAAGGGAATGACCAGGATAAATCAATTGGTGTTTGTAAGGTGATCAGTGTGGTGATGGGTGCCACAGGAAATAAAAAACAACAACAAACCTCCACTAAAATGTGAAAAAAGATACCAGAGAAGGTGGCAGCACTCTGCACTGGATTTCTTCTCTACAAAGCAAAGTCAAGATATGCTGTAGACTCAATAACTTTCCAGCTTCTCTGAAAGAAGACCAGATTCAGGAAAATGGAGTTAAATGAAATGGCCGGAAATTAAAAAATGGTGCTTTTCAAGTGCTACAGACTTGTTCTTAATATCCTGGTCCAGATCCTCAGCTGGCATAAGTCAGTGTAGCCCCACCAACCACTATGCTGCTTTACACCAGTAGAGGATATGGCCTCCTATGTGGGGGACAGACATACTAGTGGTTCTTTAAGTCTCTTGTCAATCACTTTGAAAGTCATATTATAGTACTTTCAGTCCAAAACCCTGTTTGCGGAATACATTTTGATGTCTACAGGGAGACAGAAGTAGCATGTAGGTCATGTGCTGGTTTTCTCCACAAGGATGAATTTCACTTGATATAAATAGTGGACAAGAGTAGGAATTATTATTTTTATTGTTTATATTATCATAGCTCCTAGGTGCCCCAATCAAGATTGATGAATGCTTTTGCCAGTCATGGACAAGGACCACATTGTGCTAGGCACTGTGCAAACAGAACAAAGAGTCAGTCCCTGCTCCATACGACATGTCCATCCGCATTCAGAATTAGACTTGACCAATCATCAGGATTTGCTAGAAGAAGGGTTCCCAGACTTTCATAACTGGTGACCAACTCCTTCAAGAGCTCTAACCCCAACCACAAACAGCAAAATATAAACAGAACCAAACCAGAACTAACTATTAATTATGGAGCTTCAAACAGCCAGCTCTCAATTATAAAGGAGATACAAATATCTAAGTATACTCACGATTCAGTGTGATGGGTGAATTTGTCTTGCTAATGAAGGATGATCTGCATGAGGTAAATTAGAGAAATACACCACTTTGATTCCTTTTTGCGCGAGAGATCTGATTTGAAGAATCAGTAAGAATGATAATGGGATGAGGAATTTGAATGTTTCTGCAAATAAAGCTAGGTTAATCCTCTTCAGAAACAGCCAACCTCTGTTGAGGTCCCAGTTAAAATTAGTCAAAGAGGATGGGTCTTTCAGTTTGTCTTGCAATGGCCCAGTCAGTGTTTGCTGCTGTCACCAGGAAAAAAAAAGTCACACAAGTGAGTCTGAAATTCCCTCAGCTACTGATTTGCAAGCTCCTAATGGTTCTTGACTGGCTACTCAACTCCCTGAATGAAGCTTGAGGGATGTTTTCTTTTTTGAACTCAGGAAGACCAATTTCCAAATTTTCTGATGAATGCTTTTGCCTTGTCATGCACAGACAGAACATTCATTTCCAGCCCACAAAGAGAAGATGTCCAGAGACGTAAACACAATGAGCTAAGCATATCACCCAACAAGGAACCCCTGAAGGAGTCAAAAAGGGGAGATTGCTAATCATTTAGGAAAACCTGCAGTTCTGCTTGTGAGTTACAGTGTTCCCCCAGGAGAGCCATCTCACCTCAGTGTGAAAGAGCAGTCGCTGGTGAAGGGAATCTATGTCATCACAAAAACATGCAAAAAGTTGAGAATTCACTACATAACCTTGTTGAATTTCACCGTTTTAAGACTTGGCCTAGGCCTTGAGGCATTTTTTCAGTAGCAAGATCTTGGTAGTGTATGAAAAAGAATAAGCCAAGAGGCATTGGATGTGATGTTTTAGAGCCAGGTGTTTAGACCATTGAACATAAGAACGGCCATACTGGGTCAGACCAAAGGTCCATCCAGCCCAGCGTCCTGTCTACTGACAGTGACCAATGCCAGGCGCCCCAGAGGGAGTGAACCTAACAGGTAAGGATCAAGTGATCTCTCTCCTGCCATCCATCTCTATCCTCTGACAAACAGAGGCTAGGGACACTCTTCCTTACCCATCCTGGCTAATAGCCGTTAATGGACTTAACCTCCATGAATTTATCTAATTCTCTTTTAAACCCTGTTATAGTCCTAGCTTTCACAACCTCCTCAGGCAAGGAGTTCCACAGGTTGATTGTGCGCTGTGTGAAGAACTTTGTTTGTTTTAAACCTGCTGCCCATTAATTTCATTTGGTGGTCCCTAGTTCTTGAATAAGGAAAAGTTATTTACTTGTTCTCATAATATATTTTCTCCACACCACTCATGATTTTATATACCTCTATCATATCCCCTCCCTTAGTCTCCTCTTTTCCAGGCTGAAAAGTCCTAGCCTCTTTAATCTCTCCTCATATGGGACCCGTTCCAAACCCCAAATCATTTTAGTTGCCCTTCTCGGAACCTTTTCTAATGCCAGTATATCTTTTTTGAAACGAGAAGACCACATCTGTACACAGTATTCAAGATGTGGGCGTACCATGGATTTATATAAGGGCAATAAGATATTCTCCATCTTATTCTTTATCCCTATTTTAATGATTGCTAACATCCTGTTTGCTTTTCTAACTGCTGCTGTACACTGCATGGACATCTTCAGAGAACTATCCATGATGACTCCAAGATCTCTTTCCTGATTAGTTGTAGCTAAATTAGCCCCCATCATATTGTATGTATAGTTGGGATTATTTTTTCCAATGTGCATTACTTTACATTTATCTGCATTAAATTTCCTTTGCCATTTTGTTGCCCAATCACTTAGTTTTGTGAGATCTTTTTTGAAGTTCTTCACAGTCTGCTTTGGGCTTAACTATCTTGAGCAGTTTAGTATCACTAGAGGAGGTCTTACCTGTCATTCCCTTTTCACCCTCCATGCACACTGCAATACACTGTTCCCATCGTACATGGAAGACTTCAATTTCTCCTGAAATGTCTCGAAGAAGCACTCTCCTCTTGTGCATCGTGGTCCAGCTTAGCAAAAGAGCATGTCTTCTTCAGAACATCAGAAAATAGACTACACAGATAGTAGAAGAGATGCAGCACCAGAGATATCACATGACTCATGAAGTCAAATTGCCAAGTAGTCACTTCTCCTGAGCTTTGGAAGCAGTTGCTGTTGGACCTCTCAGCCATCTCACTGATAAAGCAAACTTTTGTCAACAACATCAATTGTGCACGGAAGGGTACAGTTGCTTGAAATAGCATATACCTTGCACCTCTGAGCAAATCACAGAGATTCAAAGTAACATTTCTGATTGGCAGTGGTATTGACATAGCCAAGTTTCAAACAATAAAGTCTTTGTTGATTTTTCAAGGCCTCAAGTTTTCTCCAAAAAGAATCCTCGATTTATCTTTCTGTGACTGAAGTTTGGTTTCTGAGCAACTTACTTTGTGCTGTTCGCAGGCAGCACTTCAGAAGGCAATGCACGCTGAGGTTTTGAATCCACTGATGCAAATCTATACCTTGTATTTGTTACATTAACTATTTCCACCTTTTATTTTTCTCTTTCTGAGCTGTCAGTGGAACAACTCGCCACTTTTCCAACACAGAATCTGTCTTTCTGAATCATCCTTCAGACATAGCTGAGCTCCAGTAAAATCTGAGCAACACATGCAATGTGGTTTTGTAAAGCTCAGCAGTGCCCTCAGGCCTCAATGATTGCATCTAACACGTCTGGTGCTCAAATTCAGGGACATGTTTGTCATGGTCCATGTACAAAGGGTACTTGCACTTCATATCATACATAATGACTAATGGTTTTTGATGGGGCTTATCCTGTGTTGTAACTCCAGGAACAGAGTCTCCAGCAGCCTACTGAACACACTCACATCCAGGTCTATACTAAACTACTAGCTAGTGTTCTCGGGTTAGAACAGTTAGTTGGGAATTGGTCCTGCTTTGAGCAGGAGGTTGGACTAGACGACCTCCTGAGGTCCCTTCCAACCCTGATATTCTATGAGTCTATGCAACACTAGCCATTTTCTGCAAGATTTTACACTTTTCATATGTCCTTACATGAGCTCCCAGGACTCCCTCTGTGACTGCCACAGCTAGGAAACAGCATATCAGAAAAATCCTGTACTGGAAAAGTGATAAATTAATGATTTGATACTGTAGGTGTTTTCCCATCTCTACTATCTCTGGTTCTTGGATTACGGCACCCAAGAAGCATTATTAATTTCCCAACTATTTATGAATTCAGCTCAATCACACATTCAGATAAAAATACTGGGGCTTCACCCCACCCCCTTATTTTTTCTCATTTTGAAATTAGAACCCCAAAGGCTTATCCTGATTTTTTGTATTTTTACAAGTTCAGTGGTAATATTTATTAACCTAGTCTTTAATTTATTATTAAATGTTATCACAGTTGGCCCAAGGCCTCACCCAGGAACAAAGCCCCACATGCTAGATACTGCACATACCCATAGTAAGAGACCATTCTTGCCTCGGAGAGCTTGCAGTCTGCATAGGCAGGACAGAGGAAGACTGGGGGAAGCACTCTACAAGCAGAGTGATAGCTAGAAAAAAGTCACATTAGTTCCAATTTTTGGTATCTTTTGTTTGTATATGACTTATTAAAAATTATTTTAAAGGATAATTCTCTGATTGCAGTTGCAGTATGTGCAATCTGAACAACAGTCATGAGAAACAATCCCATTTTTGTAATAAAAGAGGACTTCTCACACTTATAGCTGTCATTGTTATCCATGATGGTTTCTGCCTACCGACGGTTGACAAATGTTCCATATAAAAGTGTGCACCACATTATGCAGGTTAAGAAGATATCACAAGCCATGACAGTCTGAAGAAGGAAAAAAAACTGATCTGAGCAGTTTCCTTCAGGCAGTGAGTGACCTGATCTAGTTCTGTCTGCTAAAATGTCTTTCCTAATCCTTTAGAAATCTCAGTAAATGAGGGTTTATTGTCTATTTCAGGTAACACTTTAAAACCATATTAATATAAAAGCTCTGTACTAGTGGCCACATGATTTCTAGCTCCATAAACATTTGTAAAGAGGTGGCTGAAACTAAATTCCTGGAGTTGGGGATCCCCGAGCTGTGGGTGAGTTCAGAATCTGAACCTAGATCTGAATGTTAATTTCATGGCTCGTTCATGGGTAAAACCAAAACCCAAGCTCCAAAGGGTTTTTGGGGTTAGGGGCTGAGGCAGCAGTCAAAATCTAGAACTAGATCTGATTTTTTCAGCTGAAACTCTTGTGTGTGTGTGTATGTGTGTTAGATAATCAGTATATTTCATTGAATAACCAGCATATTTCCTAATATAGCAGGATAAAGTTTCACAATAGCATTCATTCATAAAAGCAAGACTAAAGCCAGGCTATCTTACATCATTTCAATGAATGCTTTAGAGTTAAATGGGAATCATGAGACCTCCAGCCTACACAGGGAGGAAGTGGTTTTATAGGCTTGCCAGATTAAAGAGTGACATCACGTTATTGTCATCAATGCTGATTCCAGTTTTTCGATACCAGCAAACATGGAAAATACTGTTCCTGTATCAGACGGCCAGACATCACTTTCCTTTCATTAATAAAAAGAGGATGGTTCAGCAAATCGTGCCTCAGCAACAGGTCCTGCCTTCTGCTGTAGACAACTTGCAAAGCTAGAAAGAGCAGCCCTTCATGGTCTCAGGCTAATCTATTCAATATGCACATGCAGGGCCAGCTTTATGACCCGCAGGGCCCAATTAGACTACTCGGTGGCAGGATGTCCGCTCAGGGTTTTTCACGGCACTGAAGGACCCCCTGCTGCTGAAAAGCCACTGAAGACCCTCGGAGTGGACCCCCCGCCACCAAAATGCCACCAAAGACCCCCCAGAGTGGGGCCCCCTTAGGCGTGGGCACGGGGCCCTCTTTGGCACGGGGCCCAATTCTGGGGAATTGGGTGAATCAGCTTAAAGGAATATAGCCACTTGTTATTTGCTTATGCCACAAATCAAAGAAAACGAAAGTACCTGTTGGGTTTTTTTCTTCCTCCAGATAAAACAGTGTTGCTGTTTGTGCCATCACTTTTAATCCTCAACTGACCAGCCACAGCACTTGAATGTGTTCACATTCATGAATGTGACAAAGTCATGCTTGTCTGGCTTTATAGAATTAATATGAAACATATGGCCATAGAGCTACAAACTACTGGCATAGACTTACACACTAGTCTCTTTCTGTGGGAATCCACTGACAACTAATGTGAATGATGGACATAAAATCCTGATGACAAAGAATTCTAACATCGTGTCATGACTTCTCTGGTGAAAATCAGGACAGTGAGAGGTGGTACACTAGTTTAACACTAACTCTCTGGCTGCAGCCCTCCCGTTTGATTCCCAGGCTGAAAGACAGCAGAGATGTGTGACACAGCCTGCATTTGTATCAGAAAAACCAGAAGACTGCCAGGGAGACATATATGTTAGCAGAAATTTGGACTGAAGCCACATGCAGCCCCTTTGACAAGAGAGGTAAAAGAGGTAAGACCTGAAAGTAGCTGACACATGTTCCTTACCTAATCTCTTGGACAGGGAGTTCTCTAACCAGGATTGTCCTGAACTCTTAAAATAAAATTCATCCTTATCCCTAAATTGAGGCTTAACACTCCTTCCGAAACTATAGCACTAGCTAGATATGCACTATGTTATTTAAAAGCTTTTTGTGCATTATTCATTAATTACACAGCTCCAAAGGTATGCCAGGCACTATACAAAAAAGAATAAGACAAGAACCCTGCCTCTGAGATATTATGAGGTACAAGGCTCCCCTGTCCTGTAGACCCTGTACTTCCCACATGGATAGTTACCCTACAGGTGGAAACTTCCCTCACACTATAGCTCTTGGATACAAAAATAAAACTATCTACAAAGTGCTTAGGATTTTCCTTTGGGGGAAGTCATCCTCCAGAGCATAAGCACTGGACACAGGTCCAGTTTGTACAGGATGCAGCAGATTCTTCTTTCCAGCCTCTGCCTGCCATTAGTTTCATACTGTGACAATGACAAAAGGCTCAGAGGGTGAATGGGAACCACTGACCTTGCATTATCATGATACCGCAACTTGGAAGAGAAAAAAACTTATCACCAGTTGTAAGAAGTATGAATCTGGGGGGGGAGAACAGGCCCTCAAAGCAGTGCAGGAGATCACCATCTGGATCTGCGCCCTCTGGAGAGCGTTAGACCAAAAATCTGGCAAATGGAAACCCAGCAGAGATGCCCACAAAGTGTGTGAAAATCACCGTCTGGAGAGAACAGTGGACACATCGCTTTATAAACAGCACCCACACATCAGGTCTTGCAGCTAACAAGGATGAATAAAGTTCTGCCCAAACCTACACATCCACCTGTATTTTGGAGAATTTGGACCTCAGGGCCAGCTGTACAATGAAGAAGTCAAAATAAGAGGTGATATATTGAAGTTGAGGGTTAGGACAATGACCACAAAGCCAGGGGGAAAAGATATCAAGAGGCCCCCAAATTCCATGGTTTGAAACAAATCTTCCTTGAAACAAGCCCCTCCTCGTTTCACGGCAGGAGCCCTCTCTGACCCCAGAGGGCTGGCAATGGTAAGCAGAGTTGGTTATAAGCTAAAAAATTTAAAACCTTTAGTCCTTTTGGAATAGCCTCTTTGAAGTCACTAAGGAGGGCCCTAGTTTGCATCCACCAATTCATACCCTCGCAACTGTGGGAGATTCTGAACCTACTTACAGAAGTAGATGTTCCCTGAACTGAAGTAGCTTAACACAGACAGAGACACCTCATAGATACTACAGAAGGAAATCATTCAACCTTGGCCTTAGAAGTGGTACTATATGGTGCTATCCACCGAGGCAGGTGAAGACTATTTGAATTATTCCAGTTTATGACGAGTAGGGCGACTACTGCAATTTAAATCTGAAAATCCCAACTCAGATTATAACAACCAGCCATTCTGCATAGTCAGTCCAAAAAGTCTTAAAGCCACATTATGCATGTGGGAAAACAGATCTGAGCAAATCTGTCTTCAGTAATATTCTTATACACTGAAATTACAACCAATACCTATGGTTCCCCTGGAATTAACTTCTCTTCAAATAGATATGTCACCCCAAGCGTCTTTAGCATGGCAGCTAAATTTCTGAGAGCTTGTGATGGCGCATCTGCTGCACAATGGCACATAAGGGGTTAAAGCAACCCTTTGGACGCTGCCCAGGAGGCAGCCAATAAATAGAGAGCTTATAGGAATCAGGGGCAGCTCTAGAGATTTTGCCACCCCAAGCATGGCAGGCAGGCTGACCAGCAGACCCTCCGCAGGCATGCCTGCGGGAGGTCCACCGAAGCCACGAGACCAGCGGACCCTTCACAGGCAAGCCGCCGAAGGCAGCCTGCCTGCCGCCCTCGCAGCGCCGGCAGAGCGCCCCCCGTGGCTTGCCACCCCAAGCACGCACTTGGCGTGCTGGGGCCTGGAGCCGCCCCTGATAGGAATGCAGAAGGCAGCTTATCAGGAGAGGGCTTATAGGGGCAGACAATGAGGACCGGACTGTGCCATATAAAAAGGGCTGCTGGGCAGAGCAGCTTCAGTCCCTCCCTGGAGCTCAAGGTGGGAGGACCAGTTGTCTTACAAAAGGAACACAGCAGCTGGGACAGAGCAGTGTTGGGTAGGATCAGGGGAGCGGGCGCAAGCTCCCAGCTGCCTGCTGACAGACTGAGGCCCTGAGATAAGGGTGCTAGGGCTGAGGGAAAGTGGCCAGGGACATAAACAGTGGGACTGGAGGGGATGCAGCATGTGGCTGCCGGGACCCCGAGTAGGGGGTGGGCCTGGGTCCCCCCTCCCTTTGCTACCATTCATCACTGAGGAGGAAGTGGCTGGACAGTGGATTGCTGGTCCCCCGGAAGGGGGGAGAACCGAATGGGGCACAGCTGGAGGGCTGTGTCTGGAAGAGGATGCCGCAGTCCTGGAAGTGACACAGGTCCTGGAGCAGAAGTGATGGTGGTGAGATGTCACCAGAGGAAGGTGCACTGGCAAACTAAACTACTTCCTTGGACAGCCAGCAGGAGGCACCACAGTGGTGGGTCCACACCATCACAGAACTCCAGAGATAAGAACACTAATTCACTAATTAGATCATGTTCTCCCTCCTAAAGCTCCAAGGAGGGACTGAAGCAGTTCTGCCCAGCAGCTCTTTTTATACGGCACAGCCTGGTCCTGGCTGGCTGCCCCTATAAGTCTAATGTCTATTCTCAACTGTTCAAAAGTTAATCTATTGGTGCTGTTTGGATTACAGTGCCAGAAGCCAAGCCTCCCACTTCTAGAGAATGCCCTCTCTATCTCAGCTTATCCCTTCCTTTCTAACACTGTAGGGCCAATGTGTCAGAGACCCAGCCTCAGACATCTGGTGGGGAGTTTTTTTGTTTTTGTTTTTTTGTCATCCTTCCTCCTCCATCTCCCCTGTGTCATACAGTTACACGTTTATCTCCTCCCATGTGACCTCAAGGGAATTTCCACAGTGTACTCTCTGAGGAGGATGACATGACAGTCATTGCATGTTTCCAGACCCAGGATTCTATTCATAGTCTTGGTTCCTGTTTTTCCTGTGCCACCTTTACAAATTAAAGTGTTATTTTGAAGGTGTAGCCACACAATAGTTGTCTCCCAGGCCCCCTTCACGTCCTATGTCCAAATCAGCATCCCTCACACCAAGCCTCCAGTGTCCACCATTCTAGTCTAATAACCATGCAGTCTGTATGCTAATTTTCCTGGCTATTAAAGGTCAGTCTGAACCCAGCTCCCTATTTGCCTTTACAAAGACCAGGTTCATATTTTCTTATCATTCCCTCTTAAGTTTATTCCACTCTAGATCAAATATGAATTTGTCTGTCATATTAAGTAGCTATTCTTTCCCCCTTCTCTGAGGTCTCTCTATACTTGTCATAGAATCATAGAATATCAGCGTTGGAAGGGACCTCAGGAGGTCATCTAGTCCAATCCCCTGCTCAAAGCAGGACCAATCCCCATCTAAATCATCCCAGCCAGGGCTTCGTCAACATACAAACAAGGGAGAAAGCCTCCATATTTTCAAAAGGGTGGTTTCCCTCTGACAGACCTAATTTCCAGTTAAAAAATTTGCATCAGCCCTTTTGTGCCCACAGTTCAACCATGGGCACAAATCAGGGTATTAGTGCTTCTACCTGCCCTGATGTGATTGACAACTGGGTTATTAAAGGCATAGTGCTCTGATTTATTCTTGCTCTTTATTTTGGACTTTATTCTGCTGTCCTTATTCACTTTGGTATTGTATTCCTATGACTGCTCAAGAGGCGTTGTATTAGCTAATGCAAGTAAAGTTTCAGAATTGAGCCTTTTAGGGGATGCAAATGTACAGGCAAAGGGCTAGACTGTGCCTTTGGGTATTGGCCTGAACAAGGGGCAGTTGGTAAGCTGTACCAACCCAGATGTAGCACTAGGAGGCATTGGCCTGGTCTACACGGGGGCGGGGGCGGGGGCTGGGGAGATCGATCTAAGATATGCAACTTCAGCTACAAGAATAGCGTAGCTGAAGTCGACGTATCTTAGATTGACTTAGGCCTGGTCTACACTACGCATTTAAACCGAATTTAGCAGCGTTAAACTGATTTAACCCTGCACCCGTCCACACAATGAGGCCCTTTATATCGATATAAAGGGCTCTTTAAACCAGTTTCTGTACTCCTCCCCAACGAGAAGAGTAGCGCTGGAATCGGTATTGCCATGTCGGATTAGGGTTAGTGTGGCCACAAATCGACGGTATTGGCCTCCGGGCGGTATCCCACAGTGCACCATTGTGACCGCTCTGGAAACCATCTGAATCTGGTTGCAACTGGGCCGGTGACAGGATAAGCCCCGCGAACTTTTAATTTGCAAATTTTTCCATTTCCTATTGGCACTGGAGAGCTCACCAGTAACAGCTGACCACGCAAGAGCTCATCAGCACAGGTAACAATGCAGTCCTCTGAGAATCAAAAAAGGAAGCTCCAGCATGGACCGCATGGGAGTACTGGATCTGATCGCTATATGGGAGAGATCGTGCAAACAAAACTCATTCCAAAAGACAAAAGAAAAAAAATTTGAAAATTTCCAAGGCCATGATGCAGAGAGGCCACAGCAGGATTCAGTCATGTCCGTGTGAAAGTTAAGAGCTCAGACAAGCCTACAAGAAAACCAAAGAAGCAAACAGAAGGTCCGGGCAGGGCTGAAAACATGCCGTGCTATGCTGAGCTGCATGCGATTCAGAGGTGGATCGCCACAGTTCCCCACCCTGTCCGTGGATTCAGATGGTGGGGTATAATCTCAGCCATGGCTGAGGATTCTGCGGACGGGAAAATGAAGAGGAGGAGAGGAGACGACTTGCAGAGAGCACACAGCACTCTGTCCCCCAACAGCCAGGAGCTTTTCTCAACCTGAGGAATTACCCCCCAGCCCTCCCAACCCTAGCCACACAACGAAGCCATAAGAGGGACCTCTGGTGAGTGTACTTTGTAAATATAAAACATGGTTTAAAAGCAAAATTTTTAAGATTAATTTGCCCTGAGACTCGGGATGCATTCGCGGCCAGTAAGTTTATTGGAAAAGCTGTTAACATGTCTGGGATGGAGCAAAGAAATCCCCAGGACAATTCCATGAAGCTCCTCGGAGCTACTCCAAAAGCCTTTGCAGACGGTTCTGGGCAGGCAGCCTATATCATCCTCCATGATAGGACACTTGACACACCATGACATGAAGCAAGTAATCTGGTATCATGCATTGATCAAAGCCTAGCTGCGTATGGTCCATGTTTGCTGGCATTAAGCAACTCTCATCTCTTTATTCTGCCTGTGTTATCCTCAGGAGAGTGATATCGTTCAAGTAACCTTGTTGAAATTCAGGAATTTAATTAAGGGGATCAGAGATGGCCATTCCTACGGTCTGTTGCTATGCTTAAAAAGAAATCCTTCTTGCAGGTAGCAAGCAGGGGGAGGGCGTGATTGGCACTGACTTTACGCGTTTGCTAGTAGTGAGTCTTCCATGAATACACTATGCTGTGTGGAGAGGTTAAATCGATCATCCAGAGAATTGGATGGGGTGGTGGTTTCTGCTGCTGCATGTTAACAGGAAAGAAAGCAGCTGAAATGAGCTTTGCTTGGTATTTGGAAAGTAGAGCACGTGTAATTGAAGGCTCACAGAAGCGAAAGACAAAGCTTACCATGGACGCCTGCAAGAGTGAATTCTGCTGCCCGGACCATCGTCTGTGAGATCTCTAACACCAGCAAGCTGCAGGCACTTAATATTAAAATACAAATGCAACCGTGTAGTGAATTCACAGTGCTATGTAAGGGTGAATAGTGTTGTCACCGTGGAGTATAGACATGGTTTCTATAAAATATATCTTTTAAATACTTCTCTCCCTTTTACCCTCCTCATGCAGCTGCAAAATTTTTTCAAGCTCCTCCTCCACCATCCAAAGGCTATCTCATAAGGCACAGGAAAAAAAACACGTAGAACGAAATGTTCCAAAACAATGAACAAGTGAGACCACATAATTGAAGAGCATCATCTGAATGAGTGGAAGGACTGCTATCAAATGTACAGGAAAGATGCAGTGACATGAGACACGAACACACAAAAAGTGGTGACAGAGAATCAAGAACTGGCAGCAAGATCATGGTGCGGGATGCAACTCGGCTGCTGGTATCAATACGATCCATGCTCACAATGCTGGTTACCAACGACACAGCACAGATCAACAGAGTGCCGCTGCACACCACCAAACCCTCACGCCCTCACCATAAAAGCTCCTCTCACCCGCTCAGTGGTGTAATCCTGACTCCGTCCCACCCCACCCACCGCGAAGACCCAACCAAAAAGGTCATACTTTGAATTTTTTATGGCCTTCACCCCACCATACGAAATCAACAACAAGCCGCTTGTCAGATCCTCTTTTTATAATGATTAATAAAAACATGATTTTAAACAATAGTGATGTTCTTACCTTAAGCAAGCTGTAATCGAAAGACGGAGGGTGGGTTGCTACAGGAAGTAGTCAATCAAGGGGTTGGTTCATCAAGAGAAACAACCCAACAGTCATACCGTACCCTGGCCCGTGAGAAACTGGGTTCAAAGCTCTTTGATCAACTGGCTTCCTGTTCACGCTCATTGGTGTTGCTGCGCGTAATCAGACGCCAGTGATTTGCCTCAGCCTCCACCCACCATAAAAGGTCTCCCTCACTCTCAACAAGATTGTGAGCACACATGCAAGCAGCAATAACAAAGAGGACATTGGTATTGGTGAGGTCTGAGCGAGTCAGTAATGTGCGCCAGCGTCCTTTAAGTGCCAAATGCAAGTTACAACACCATTCTGCACTAGCTCAGTCTGACTACTGTCCAGGCTGCCGTGGTATTGGCTTCATGAGCCATGGCATCAAGGGGTAGCTGGGTCACCAGGATAATGACAGGCATTTCAACATCCTCAACTGTTATTTTCTGGTCTGGGAAGTAATTCCCTTGCTGGAGCCATTTAAATGGAGTAGTGTTCCTGAAGACATGAGCGTCATGAACCCTTCCCGCCATCCCACATGATTTGGTGAAACATCCCTTGTGATCCACCATGGCTTGCAGCACAATTGAAAAGTACCCCTTGCAGTTATGTACTGGGTGCCCTGGTGCTCCGGTGCCAAGATAGAGATATGTGTTCCATCTATGCCCCACCACAGTTAGGGAACCCAGCAGGCAAAGCCACCACTATGACCTGCACATTTCCAGAGTCACTACCTTTCGTAGCAAGCAGCTTAATGATTGCTTTGGCTACTTGCATACCAGGCAGCCCACAGTAGATTTTCCACTCCAAATGTGATTCTCAGACTGACCATGTAGCTGTCTGCGTTGCAAGCTTGCCAGAAAGCGGGCCTGTATTGCCACTCGCTTCTCAACTGTAAGGGCTGTTCTCATCTTGGTATTCTGGTGTTTCAGGGCAGGGGAAAGCAAGTCACAAAGTTCCATGAAAGTGCCCTTACGCATGCGAAAGTTTCGCAGCCACTGGGAATCGTCCCAAACCTGCAATACTATGCGGTCCCACCAGTCTGTGCTTGTTTCCCGGGTCCAAAATTGGAGTTCAATGGCTGCAACTGGCCCCATTACCATCAGGATCTCCAAAGCACAGAGGCCCGTGGTTTGAGAGAATTCTGTGTCCATGTCCTCATCACTCTCGTCGCCGCACTGCCTTAGCTGCGTCCTTCTTGCCTGGTTTTGCAGGTCCTGGTTCAGCATAGACTGCACGATAATATGCGAGCTGTTTATAACGTCCATGATTGCTGTCTTGAGCTGAGCAGGGTCCATGCTTGCTGTGCTATGCGTTTGCACAGTTCACCCAGGAAAAAAGGCATGAAATGGTTGTCTGCTGCTTTCACGGAGGGAGGGGTGAGGCTGTACCAAGACCACCCGCGACAATGTTTTTTGCCCCATCAGGCACTGGGATGTCAACCCAGAATTCCAAAGGGTGGGAGAGACTGCGGGAACTATGGGATAGCTATGGGATAGCTACCCACGGTGCAACGCTCCGGAAATCGACACTAGCCTCAGACCATGGATGCACACCGCCGAATTAATATGCTTAGTGTGGCTGCGTGCACTCGACTTTATACAATCTGTTTTAAAAAGCTGGTTTCTGTAAAATCGGAATAATCCCGTAGTGTAGACATACCCTCAGCCATTTCAAAATATCCTCTGCAATGTGGTGGAAGGGAAACAGCTCCATGCTGGAAAAGACAGTTACCTTTCTGTAACTGGTGTTCTTCGAGATGTGTTGCTCATATCTATTCCACAGTAGGTGTGCATGTTTGCCACATGCACCGATGCTAGAAGTTTTTCCCCTAGCAGTACTCATAGGAGAGAGCGCCCCCGCGACCCCTGGAGTGGCACCTGCCTGGTCCAGTATAAGGGGAGCTGCGCACTCCCCCCACCCTCAGTTCCTTCTTGCCAGATAACTCCAACAGAGGGGAAGTTGGGCAGGATGTGGAATAGACATGAGCAACACATGAACTCCAGTAATGGAAAAGGTAACTGTCTTTTCTTCTTCGAGTGATTGCTCATGTGTATTCCACAATAGGTGATTCAAAGCTATATCTGTTGGAGGTGGGTAGGCGTTCACAAGTTCCCAGGATGGAGGACATATGGGCAGCTCCAGGCCCCAGCACACCAAGAGCATGCTTGGGGCGGCATGCAGCGGGGGGTCGTCTGCTTTTGAGGATACGCTGAACCAGCTCTGAGCATGTCCCTGCTGATTAGAGGGAATGGGGGAAAGGCATATAGAAGCCGGCCTAACCAGGACAGGAGAAAGGCATTGGAGATAGTGCCCCTCCCCAGTCCCCTCCTAGAGCAGAACTGGGGGTATCGCCGGTTCTGCCGAGTCGCAAATAGGTCCACTGGGGAGTTCCCTACCTTCAGAAGAGCCAGTGGACCACTTCTGGGTGGAGGGACCACTCGTTTTGCGAGGAAAAGTCCCAGCTCAAGCCATTCGCCCTCTCGTTCTGGGCACCCAGTAGGTGGAAGGCCTTCAGGTGGATGTCGTGGGCTATACCAAAGTCCCACAGCCTGAGGGCTTCGTGGCAGAGGGCAGAGGATCAGGCCCCACCTTTTCTGTTAATATAGAACATCAAGGCCATGTTGTCCATGAGGACTCTGACTACCTTGCCCTCCAGGTGCGAGCAGAAGGCTGTACACACCAGCCACACTGCCCTGAGCTCCTTCATGCTTATATGTAGGGTCAGGTCTTAAGCCGACCACAGGCCTTGGGTCTGAAAGTTCTCCACATGGGCCCCCCATCCCAGGTCTGATGCATCAGACACCAGCTACAACAACAGGACCCTGTCCTTGAAAGGGACCCCTTGGAGCATGTTGTTTGGGGCGGACCATCACCGTAGGGAGGCAATCACAGAGTCCGGCACGGTGAGGACCTTGTCCATCCTGTCCGTGGCCTGGGAGAACTTCAAGGCCAACCGGCGCTGCAGGGGCCTCATCCTGAGTCTGGCATGATGGACCACATACGTGCATGCTGACATGTGACCCAAGAGTTGCAGGCAAACCCTGGCAGTTGTCATCGGGAACCTTGTGACTGAGTCGATGAGATCTTTCAGGGTCTCAAATCTGTCTAGCAGGAAAAAGTCCCTAGCCAATGCTGCGTCCAGGAGCACCCTGATAAATTCTATGCATTGGACTGGGACTAACGTGGCCTTGGTGTTGTTTACCAACAGGCCCAAAGCGGTGCATGCGGACAGAAGAAGCGCCATGTGATCCCTCACCAAATAAGGAAATATCTGGACCCCCCGCCGTTTGAGGTAGGCCGCTACCACCGACATACATTTTGTAAACACCCTGGGGGCAGTGGACAGACCAAACGGGAGGACCGTTAATTGGTAATGAGTCTGTTCCACCACGAAACGGAGGAAGCGCCTGTGCCCCTTGAATATGTGGATGTGGAAGTACACGTCCTGTAGATCGAGGGCAGCGAACCAGTCCCCAAAAGCCAGGGATGGGATGACGGAGGCCAGGGAGACCATGCGGAACTTGAACTTCACTATGTGCTGGTTCAGACCTTGGAGGTCCAGGGTGGGCCTGAGCCCCCTTTTGGCCTTCAGGATAAGGAAATAATGGGAGTAGTACCCCTTGCCCATGAACTCCTCGGGCACTGCCTCTATTGCTCCTAGTCCTAGGAGCCACCCCACCTCCTGCTCGAGCAAGAGGAACAGGGGTAGGAGGCTTGGGAGGGAGGAAGTAAACTGGAGGGTGTAACCCCAGGAAATGGTGTTGAGGACCCATCGATCTGAGGTCAGCCACGACCACTCCGGGAGGAAAGCACACAACCAGTTGGAGAAGGGAAGCTTTATTGGGGGTGGATCCCTGGTGAGGACTGGTGAGGTGCCCCCCAAGCATCCCATCAAAAACACCTTTTCCCTGCCTGCTTGCCCTTGGAGGACCCTCTGAGGGCGTCTCTTATAGTCCCACTGCTTCTTATGGGTGGCCTCGTACTTTGGGAGGGTGGCTTGGCTGGTAGTCTGCTGCGGCTTGAACTTAGGTTTTGCCAGAGCTGGGACATAGACGCCCAGTCTGGAGGGTCGTGTGGGAGTCTTTCATACCATGCAGCCTTGTATCTGTTTCTTCCGCAAACAGAGTTTTCCAGTCAAACGGGAGATCCTGCATGGAAGACTGTGCCTCGCTGGACAGCCCAGACAGCAGGAGCCATGATGCCCATCTCATGACCACCGCGGATGCCATCGATCATGTGGCCATGTCCACAGCATCCAAGGCTGCCTGCAGGGATGCCCTGGTGGCCACTGCCCCTTCCTCCACAAGCCCCCTGAACTCCTTCCTATGGCACTCCTGGAGGGAGTCCTCAAATTTAGGCAAGGAGCCCCACAGATTGCATTCGTACCAGCCCAGGAGAGCCTGATGGTTCACCACTAGTAACTGAAAGCTCGAAGATGAATAAATTTTCCTTCTGAAAGAGTCCAGTCTCTGAGAGTCTTTGTTCTTTGGAGTCAGGGCAGCTGGCCCTGCTGTTCCCTGTGGTTGACTGACTCGACCACCAGGGAGTTGGGTGCTGGGTGGGTATACAAGTACTCATGTCCCTAAGTGGGTAGAAAGTACTTGCGTTCTGCCTTTTTAGAGATGGGGACCAACGAGGCTGGTGTTTGCCACAGGGCATTTGAAATCTTAGCTACTCCTTCATGGAGAGGCAAGGCCACCCTAGCCGGTGCCGATGGGGACAATACGTTAAATAGGGAGTCTGAGGGCTCCTCCATCTCCTCTGCCTGGAGGTGTAGGCTTGCTGCCACCCTCTTAAAGAGTTCTTGGTGGGCCCTGAAGTCCTTCTGTGGGATGGAGGAGGGCGGGGCCACAATTGCCTCCTCTGGGCAGGATGAAGAGGCCAGTGTGGTGCTCTGGGTGTTGGCCAGCACCGGAGGGTCCACCACCTGGTTGGACTCCGGGCACAGTGCAAAGGACATGTGTCCCACCGACTCCTTTCTCAGGGGCCTGAAAAGGGGGGCCGATGGTGCTTCCGAAGCTCTGGCCACTGAGCAAGCTCCCCCTGTGGGCTGCAACAGAGGCCATGGTGTCCACTGGTACCATTGGGCTGGCCATGATGCTTAGTGCCACTGCACCTGCTGTGGCACTGGCTGTCCGAGTTGGCTGGCCTGACCCATCGAAGGACTGCTACAAATGGGCTGGCATAAGATCTGCTGCTGTGTCTGGACCGGGAAGAGAGGTGGTGCCAGGATCTGTGATGGCCATGGGACCACGATCTCGACGTGGAGGACTGGTACCGACGGTAACAGCTGCTCTGCGAATGGCCTCAACGGGCAGACCCACGACAGCGAGATGCCGGCAATCGACACTCAGGGCTGCGATGTCCTGGAGGAGATTTGGAGCAGGAATCCAAGCAGGAACAGCGTTGACGACTGTGCCATGACCAATTGCGGTACCCACTCTGAGACAAGGGCCAACGGCAACAGCCACTGCGGTCTCGCCGATATTTGCTTCTTGAGGACGAGCAGTGTCGCCTCCTCCATCTTGTCACTCTCACTATCTCTGTCAAGGGAGATTTGTGAGGAGGGAGGGCTTTTGTCATGCTATGGCAGCCTGCACTAGGCAATGAGTCTCAGATATTGGCTGGCTTTTATGAGGAAGAACCTCAACTCCTCAAATGGCCTATGAAAGGGCCTCACAAAATTGCAGCC
Organism: Chelonoidis abingdonii; assembly: GCF_003597395.2. NCBI lineage: Eukaryota > Metazoa > Chordata > Testudines > Testudinidae > Chelonoidis > Chelonoidis abingdonii. The sequence continues at coordinate 121,497,592 of NC_133770.1, forward strand.
CCTCCACTTAGAGGAGTGAAGGGCGACAATGGAGTTGCTCTCCCAGGAGCCTATGAGCAGGGAATAGTCAGAGCCATGGTTCTACCCCCATCCCCTTTCCTTTACACACATGCCAACCAGCTCTGCTGACTGGCAACACAAGAGGGGAATACGAATCCATCATCAAGGGATACAGCATCTTATGCCAAGCTCTTTGAGGCACTCTGCCTCTCAAGAGCAGAATGCCTCCTGTGATTCCCTTGGGTAATGCAGCTCCACACCACACCAATGCAGGGCTCAGTCTAGCCCAAAGAGGAAAAAAGTACAATATAAATTAAAATCTGTCTTGAAAATGTCCTCAAATCTCTTTGGGCCACTTCCAGAAACACAAGAAAACAGCATCCAAGTATTCCAAGAAAACAATCAAAAAGAAAGAGGGGGAAAAGACAAGCTGACTATTAGATGCTTCCAAACTGATATAAAATAAACCACCACCACATATTAGAAATGACTGCTTACAGTCGAAGAGAGCTTGTCTGCCATAAGATTGTCCTCAGATCCATCAAAACATTCGTCATTCAACCTCTCTCTCATTATTCACTTGTGTCACAAGAAAAGCTTTCATATCATCATAACTGAAAAAACAAACAGCTTCCCATCTGCAAACAGTCTGAGCTTAGTGGGGAAATGGATGGAAACAGTTGTACCAACAAATGTGAACTCTGATTTAAGCTTCAGTCATTTTTCCTGTGGATTTGTGGAGCTCTAACATCATCTTGGAACATACAGGTTTGTTCTAAGGCTATGACAAGTTGTCTCTCCTTCTCCATACTTTACACACATGGCTTTCCTTCTCTATTGTAGAAAAGTGACTTTCAGTGCATGCCAAAGAGTAGCAGATTTTGAAGTAGAATTCAGAGAAAAGAATTTAAAAGTCATTTGAAAAATGCTTCAGCAATCTTTGAAAAAGTTCCTAATTTTTTCCAACAATAAAGTTTATGGCAAAAATATAATTGCTCTGATTAGCCCAATAACCTGATATTACAAAATTTAATAATCTTTTCCAAGACCTCTAGATTTTTCTGCAGTATCTCTTTTAACAGCTCCCTTAAAGGGTCTTAGAGCTATCAGGTTATATTTATAATTCAATATTTTTCCTCTAACTTCTTAACATTTTCTTAGCTGTTTTAACTACCACATAACCTAATGTACTATCAAATAAATCAAAACATAATTCTGAGCTCTGATTAGCTGGCAAACTTTATTAAGTGATACATTATAGGATGAGGGGATAGAGTGCCTCATTATGTGATTTCTATTGATAATGGAGTAATTTACCTGACGGGGCCAACTTGGGGCAATTTATTGAGTACTATGGACCTAATTAAAAGGTACAGCTAAACTGATGAGGGATATGAAAGCTGAGACTCAATCACATGAATCCAGGACCTTTAAGAAAAACATCAAATGCTGCAAGATTAGTGATAAAATCACAAGAGTTGGGAACACTGTCAGTGCAATTTACATGCCAAGTGGACTGGAAGAGAAGGTACAGAAGAAAAAGCAACTAATGAGAGGATGTAATAAATAATAGTCACTCTAGATTTGCTGTATAAACATGTGCATATGTGACATGATTTTCAGAGCACACATAAGTTCCGTTGACTTAAATTAAAATTGTGGATGCTCAACACCTCTGGTAATTAGGCTAATGGGTAACTAAGAGTATATGGGAATACAGAACTGTTTGTTTTCAGGCAGAAATGCACTGACCTATTCTATACTAAAAGAAAAATAGAGGCATAATTGTGGCCTACTTGGGACTGGAGTTGCACGAGAGGGTAAAGTCACGGTTTGCCTTTCGGCTTTCAAACAGAGAAAACTCTAGCAATGCAGCCTAATAATTTATCCTGAGAGATTGAAAAAATAAATCAGAGCAGGACCTCATTTAGCTAACAGAAAGCCCTGTCTTCAAGGGAGAAAGGGACACGAACACGCTATGATTTTTCACTGCCTGCTCCTAGTCCCTTCAGCAGTTATTCCTCTCTTAATAGTTGATGTTTGAGCTCATTGCCCCTTTTAGGTTACTCAACCAGCTCAGCAGCAAACAAACACAACATTATACTCTGCAGTAACCTTCCCTCTCTCTTCCCAGAAAGAACATGCAGCTGAGAAAACAACTCCAAACAGAGCTCTACATTTCATGACAGGATTTCTCACAAAGATTTCTAGCACTTCAGGTCTTCAGCTGGGTGAGAAAGAATCCAGAAAAGCATTTCTCATGGCATTTCAGCACCACAACTTCCAGATGAGACTGGAAAGGAACAAGTGAAGGAGAAAGGGTTAGCCATAGAATGTGGAATGTCCTAAAGGGTTCCTCTGTGAGAACAGAATGAAGGTTCTGATCAGTTCTTTTACCTATAATCTCTTGCCAACAAATAAAAAAACTCAGGCACTGCCCAAGGAAGTCACTGCATACAAAATCCTTTTAGCAAGCTGTTCTTGTCACAGAGAAAGCTGTGCCTGTAAATTTCACCTGACTGAAAATACATCACAGCTCTGACAACAGAAATGATAAACCGACCTTTGGCAATGCTCAGAGTACACCAGGACTGCAAAACTGCAGGAAAGCAAAACATACTGGCAAGGAAAATAAAGGCAGCCTGTCAAGAACCTCATGTCTTTCATCACAAAACCACAGGATACAGTAGCCTAGGTCTCTCCCTATTGATTAGGGGCCCACATAAGGGAGACCACATTACTTAAATTCAGAATGGCAGTGACAAGAAAGGGCACGTGGAGCAGCCACTCTGCATCTCCTACGTGCCATGGAAGGATCTCAACTGCACCCCTGTATCAGCATGGGGTGGGCCAGAGGAGGGGAATCCTCATTTACATGGTCTCAGTGCCCCAAAACTGGCATGTAGGGGGTTGTAACCCCAAAGCCAGGATTGGAGGGTGAATAGCATCCCTCCACCTCAGCTAAGTCCCCTATACAAATTGGGAGCGCACAAAAGGATGGATTTCAGTCTAACAGAAAATCAAAAGACAAGGAGGCTTATTTATATTCTATCAATATTTTTAAAAAATCAGCACTCTCAAAACCAGCCCAGTTTGCCCTAGGAAAGCCTAGTGTATTGTGGCAAATTACATGACTTTTTATTCCTATATAGATATATGTATAGCCTTTTACCATTTGAGCAGGATGGTTGTTCTTTTCAGAAGACTCATATTGTCTTGCATAAGTCAGTGGTCACTTGTGGCAATGATCAGGGGTTATTTATATATAGATTACTAGCTAAAAATGTTTGGCCAAATTCTACTCTCACAGTTACAACTCTGAAACCCTAATGCATGAATGCTGTGTTGGCATTTTGCAAAGACTTTCCTTAAGGCCTATATGTAACCATCCAGGGTGCATTTATTGTGATCACATAAGAGAAGAAGGGGAAATCAACTGCAATGAAGGCAGAATTGGCCTGGTACATTTATTGGTGAATTAATAGATAATATATGCAAATTGACTGCTAATTATTGAGAAATAAGGATCAAAGATTCCAGCTAACGGAAATCACCTTCCAAAATAATCTGTGTGGCTGCCATGGAAACTGCATTTTTTCAGTAACCAAGGGCCAGGTCCTCTTCTCTTCTGCAAGATGTGAAGGTCATCAAAAGAAGGGAAAAGGGAGGAAAGCCCCAACAGCCGACTGAAAAGGAATTGCCACAGTTCCACACCATGTTTTCTGCATCACCTGAAATCTCCAGAAGCTTCTTCATGCAAACTCCTGATCATTGGAGACTGGCAATTTGGAAGGCATGTATCTTGACCTAGGGTTTGGAACTGAGGAGTATTTGCCCTGTACAGCCTGATCCCATGCCAGTCTAGAGGATTGTGAAAGTGTATACTGGAGTTAATATTGCTTCAAGCAACACCAGCTCCATGCTTAACTCCAAACCTCCCTCAGAGGGTGCAGACACAGCAGAGGGAGTCAGCAGAAGCCTGGTTGCGAAATATACAGTAAGTAACTTACATGTCAGTCCGTTATAAGTAAAATAGATTATTATAAAGCCAAATTGTTTGGCATACTAGCATTGTGCCACTAGGGGACATAAATGGAACATTTGAAAATGATTAGGGAACATTCAAACCAACTACAGTAATGGGAATAAAACCTGCCACAATTGCTTCATGGGAAAGGATGTTAAGTCTTACTATGCATGTGATAGAAAAGTTCCCTAAATTCTGTGCTAGGTAAAGGAAACAGCTAGACATTGGGCCCAATTTACTGCAAATGGTTTAGCAACCTACAAGAATGAATTACATCCCTCTGCACCAACGAAGTCTCCAGAACCCTTGACAGAGAGAGAGGGCAGGCATTTTTCCCCCAATGCCCTCTCTTAGTGTTCCCCCTGGAAGAAGCAGGTCCATTCTCACCAGGAACTCTGCAGGCAGCAGATGCTGATGGGAAGCATTGAATCAGTGTGCTCACCAGCTCTCCTGGTTAGCGCCACTCACTTTCTGAGCATCTCAACCTCCCTTTGCCCCACGGGTTTCCCCAGTATCTGATGCAACAGAGGTTTCAGATTTTGCACTGCCACGGCTTGCCCTCCACAGGCAGTGGATTTTTTGCTTCAGGGAGGCCTTCCAAAGGGGACTTAATCTAGGGAAAGGTGGCATAGATCCATGAGTAGATCTGGCCCAATAGCCAAAGCTTCAGTCTCTATAATACATTTATCATATCTATAGCCCTCCCCCCATTCCCCCACTCCCCACTGCTCTCTTGAGCAGTATGCTGCAGGCCTGCCCTAGTGCTGCACAGGAAGGAGTCTGAGGGGACAGAGACTCTCTAGCTATGCCCTCTTATCCTATTTCCCCAGAAGACAGGATTTTGCTCAGTGATTCTGACTCGTTCATGATTCCTCAATGTGCAAGTCCATCGCCTAAACTCTAGCTGACAAAAAATTGTCTCCACATCCAAAACATAACGACTTTTTATAGAAAAATAGAAATATTCTGTGCAGCCTGATAACAGGAGAAAAATCTATCTTGGCATTCTAGTGACAGAGCAGCTGGGCTTTGCTCTCTAGGTTTGCAATTTCTTCTTGAGGCTATTACATTTTTTAGCTGAGCGTTCTATTTAGGCTCTTACTAAATGCTTTGCATATTTTCTTGCTTTCAGTAACTGAAGGAATTAGATCAGCTTTTTTTAATGCCATATCTGCTTGTTTGTTTGTTGATCACTTCCTTTCCCTGTTATGTGTATTCCATGAGGTCATTCCAGATATAGCTAAATGGGTCATTATTTCATATGTTTATTTACTATATGTGTGTTAGACCTTTTGTGTGCTATTTTTTACTTGTTATCCATCATTATACGTATTTATCTTCCTGTAACATATGGAGCAGTGGGATGGGATATATATATGGAGTCAACAGATGGTGAGATTCTGTGTGATTAATATGTTCTCATAATTTTATTGTTTCTTAAAATGTTCTATTCGTAAAGTACCATTACTTTTCTTAGACCAATTCTCTGTACGCTGTTAAACAAAATTAAAAAGGTCCGTGTCTGGTTTTGCTGTTTCTTTTGCTAGTGTGCCAGGTGTTATTTGTATCAGAAGTGAGTCATAGATTGAAGGCCAGAAGAGGTCACTGTGATCATCTGGCCTGACCTCCTGCATAACACAGGCCACAGAATTTCACTCAGTGATTTTTACAATGGAAGAAACTGTTCTTCCTAACTCCATAAGTGAATACTTAAAAATATTTTGCTGTTCAATTTCAGGTTGGAGTCACCGTGAAACCAATACAAATATTTTAGAAGATGAAACAATAACTCTTAGTATTACATTATAACAATTGCAGAAGAAAGGGTGTTAGTAGCTATGGAACTAGCTTGACACCAGTGTGGGAGCTGCCAGTGAAGACAAGCAGATATATATGTTTTCACATGTTCTCAGCCCAGCAGTTAGCCAATCAGAACTCAAGGGAGAATGGAAGCAGATATTATATACAGACAGCCACAGCTGATGGAAACTCCCATTAGGCTCAGTTGAATGACAAAAACAACAAAAGACCAGAAGGACATGGCTTGCTGTCAGGGTTAGGTCTCCAAACCTGTAACATTTTGGCTGGAGGTGAGTGTTATGCCAGCATTTATCTATTAGGGAAGGCCCTATACAAATAACATCGCATTCACAATGGAGTATTTTATGGACTTACAGCAGTGATACTCAGACTGAGGCTTGCAAGCCACAAGTGACTCTTTAATGAGTATCCTGTGGCTCTTTCCAGTACATGATATTAAAACACTGTGATTTAATTATTAACCAGTCAGGATGCTTTTACTATGTTATTAACCAATTGTAGTTGATAAAATAATAATACTTGGTCAGTCATTTTTCTGTGAGAATAATTGCGGTATATACTTGTTCATCAGCCCATTTGTTTATAAGCCGACCCCCCAAAATGGATAAGTAAAAATAGCAAAAAGTGTATGACCCTTTCATAAGCCGAACCTATAGTTCAGAGGATGGAAAAATTTGGCTCCTGGCCCATCGGGGTAAGCTGCTGGCAGGATGGGACACTGTTTACTTGGAGTGTTCACAAGCACAGAGCCCCTCAGCTCCCAATGGCCGCGGTTTGCCGTTCCCAGCCAATGGGAGTTGTGGGAAGTGGCATCACTTTCTGAAGCTCCCCTTGGCTGGGAACGGTGAACAGCGGCCACAGGGAGCTGAGGAGCTCCATGCTGCAGATGCTCCAGGTAAACAAAACGACAATGTATTAGATATTCAATTCAATGATTCCATAGAGTTTTAAATCATCAAATTTTGGTGTAGACCCGTTTATAAGCCAACTTCCGCTCTTTGATGCATCACTTTTTTACCAAAAATATTTGGCTTATGAACAAGTATATATGGTATATACATATAGTAAATGAAATAAGGAATTCACCCTACTATGGCTCTTTTGGGTAACGTTGATCACTAATTTGGCTCCTGAACCACTGAAATCTGAGTATCGCTGACTTAGTGGATGCTCTGTGATGAGGGCCTAATGACTACTGAGTATATGGAGGTTATAGTTATCTATCAGTTAGTTGCTCATATTGGGATTATGTCTCAGTTCATAAGAAAAAGAAAAGACGTGGTGCTCACTGATATGAGAGTTTGTAACTCCCTTGTTTGATTCAATTGGATTGTGGCAGAAGGGCAGTGCTCTATAGAATAGAAGGATTATGTTCTGTGCTGATATCTCAAAAATATTAACGTTTGGTCTGAAGGCAAGATTCCTTCAAATCAGACAAACTAAGGAGAAGGAGTCATTAATTTGCACAGGACTGAGCGCTGGTAAAAGGATTCCCAGATCAGAGTTTTCTGATTTCTAGAAAATCAAAAGTATCTAGATATGGTTTCAATGAGACCTAAATACCTTTAAAAATCTGGCCCCATGTTCAATATTTCTCTTTGATAGTGACTCACGGCCATTCATTAGACCTAAATTCAGTATTTAAATTCAATGCCCTGAGTTTTAATCTGTAATGTTGTGACAGGTTGGATCACAGAAACCCTCTTGGGAACTGCCAACTGCTGTGCCAAGACTACTTCTGCCTCCGCTTTCCCTGCCAACTTGGGACTCCAACGCCCTGTCTTGTTGAGCCAGACATGGCAATCTGCTCCAACACAGACCCAGGGTCTGAACCACGTCCCCTAACTGTTGTAGGCTTTAACTGAAAGCAGCTAACAGAAGTGTTCCTGTCTTTAACACTCAGATGCCCAACTCCCAATGGGGTCCAAACCCAAAATAAATCCATTTAACACTGTATAAAATGTATACAAGGTAAACTCATAAATTGTTCACCCTCTGTAATACTGATAGAGAGATATGCACAGCTGTTTGCCCCCCTCCCCCGCCCCGGTATTAATAAATATTCTGGGTTAATTAATGAGTAGAAAGTGATTTTATTAAATACAGAAAGTAGGATTTAAGTGGTTCCATGTAATAGCAGCCAAAACAAAGTGAATTACCAAGTAAAATAAAATAAAACACGCAAGTCTGAGTCTAATACAGTAAGAAAACTGAGTACAGATAAAAACCTCACCCTTAGGGGAATTCCAGTAAGATTCCTTTTATAGACTAGTCTCCTTCTAGTCTGAGTCCAGCAATCACTCACACACCCCTGTAGTTACTGTCCTTTGCTCCAGGTATCCTTGGGGGTCGAGAGGCTCTCTCTTGAGCCAGCTGAAAACAAAATGGAGGGGTCTCCCAGGGGTTTAAATAGACTTTCTTTAGTGGGTGGAGACCCCCTCCTCTCTCATATGTGAAATCCAGCTCAAGATGGAGTTTTGGAGTCACATGGACAAGTCACATGTCCATTCATGACTCAGTTTTTACAGGCAGCAGCCATTGCTTACCTGCTACCTTGAACGTCCTCATGTAGATCTCTTATGTGGATCAGAGCCTCCCAAGATCCATTGTCCCTTCAGTGCTTCTTGACTGGGCACTTAATTTGCACATTCCTTTCTCAAGAAGCTGACCAAATGCTTTACTAAGGCTACTTAAAAATCAAGCAAGTACACAGCCAATATTCATAACTTCAAATACAAAAATAATACATGCATACAAATAGGATGAATAGATTCAGTAGATCATAACCTTTACAGAGATATGTTACATGACAGATGTAGCATAAAGCATATTCCAGTTATGTCATATAAACATTCATAAGCATATTTCCATAAAGCCTTAGTGGGTGTGCCATCACAAATGTTTTCTGAAAAGACAGAACTCTGGCCTGTGCTCCAGCAAAGAGTTAAGCTTAAGTGAAGGAAAAGAAGTGGAATAGAAATTGTACATAATTTACTCTGATATCCTCATTATTTTCATGGTTGATGATTGTGTATTGACCACATTGTTCCATTTATGCAAGTAATTTTATTACATACAAACTGCACACTCCATAATTCTAGAACTGCAGCATAAACATTGTTTCCCAAGAAGAATAGTTTCGGCTGTTAAATTATATAATGGTAAGTATTAAGAATGCAAATTTTACAAAATGTAAGAAATTTAAGCTTAAAGCTAAAATGCTTCTCTTGCATATTGCCTATCAGTCTGCCTACTGTGCCAGTGCAAGGGGAATACCAATGAAACAGCCACAGTTTTAGACATGATTCATTTAAAGGTAGAGGTAAGATCAAAGAAAACAGATGTTTTTTTCCCTCTAGACACAAATCTTGACTGTGCTCTACCTGTATGCTGAGGAAGGGGGACGTTCAGTACTTTTTAGATGTTAATTAGAGATCCTTCCTGTGCTTCAATCAGACACCAACCAGTTATTTCTCTCTTACTCACTCACTAACCCTCTCTCTTTTTTCCTGTTCTTTGGCCTATATTATTCTTTGCTATCCCACAGACTTGTAACCACAATTAAATTCATATTTCTATACACATAGTTTGATGATTTCTCCAACAGTAACTAGTCGTTTGGCTTTTTTTTCACCCAGCATTTTCCAAATGCTGTTTCCTGTCCACAAAAGTTATTTCTCTAATCTTCTCCTTCCCTTTTGCAATGGTTTGCAAGGAACTAACATTCCTTCATGAACCATTCATTTCTCGCCTCTTGACAGTGGACAAAGAAGAATTCCTAAAGGAACATGTTCTGCCCAGGGCCGGCTCCAGCTTTTTTGCCACCCCAAGTGGTGAAGAGAAAAAAAAAAAAAAAGAAAGAAAGAAAGAAAGAAAAAAAAAGCAGTGATCGGTGGCACTTTGGCGGCTGCTCTACCACACCACTTCATTCTTCAGTGGGAGGTCCTTCCCTCCGAGAGGGACTGAGGGACCCACTGCCAAATTTCCGCCGAACACCCCGACGTACCGCCCCTTTCCATTGGCTGCCCCAAGCATCTGCTTCCTGCACTGGTGCCTGGAGCCGGCACTGGTTCTGCCCTCATATTCACACGGTGGATCTCAGCTCTGATCAATCTACTGTACAGATATAAGAGGCTGAGTCCCGGCACCTTCAGGCTTGGCAGTTCATAGCCCTGGCACCTCTGGGCTTGCTGCATCAGTTATGAATGTAAAATAATTGCTTGAGCTGGCACCTAATTGAGCTGGCACCTAATTGCTCGATCCCCAGCACCTCCTTCATTGCAAATGAAGCACTGGGAGAAGGTTACCAGTATGTAGGACCAGCAGAGACAAATTATGATTTATGCAGGCTGGGTAGAATTCTATTCTCTGTTACGTAGGTGCACTTGCATGACAGAGGTAAGGAGGAGCTTTTCTAAAGAACACATGGCCTACAGGAAGGAATACGATGGAGTGCAGAGTGCTGTTCCTAGGTTTGTCGCTGCCTAGCCTTCATTTCACCAGCTCCTCTCCTGTTTCCAGTTCAGAGACAAAATGGGCCATGTTCTGGTATCCTGCCAACACTGAGCAGTGTCTTTCCTTGCCAATGGTCCCATTAATTTTAATGGAAGTACAGCTGGAATAAGGTACTGTTCATCATGAGTAAGCATGCCAGACTCAGGCCCATGGTAGGAGATTAACTGAGGTATACCACAAAGTTGATAAGCAATGGCAACGTAAAGATGCTTAAAAGCTAAAACTACAGCCGACATAGTAAAGGATGCTTCCAATGCTAGATGAACAGATAAAGAGTCTCTAAATAAAACCTCCTGCTTTACTTGAGGAAGAAAGGACTTGAGTTACATATTAAGACAACCTTCTTTTGTGTTCCACAGAACTGATAATACAGTGCCTAGCACGTTTCAGGCACTACTGCAATACACATATATAATGATAAAAAAATATAGCTGTTACTGGTTGTATATAGTTTTCTGCAATGCATATTACCTACAAAGATACCTATATCTGTATCCAATTCAAGATGATTACAACATGCACACAGAAGAGCTGAGAAACACTTGTGTTTTTAAACAGCTTACCTCTTCAAAAAGAACAATGTTTATTGAGATAAGCAAAGAGAGGGTGGTTGTTTTAGCTCACTATGACTAATGTTAAGAAACAGCTGGTAAGTAATATTAGGTAATCACATACACGGGCTGCAAACTGGGAACATTATGCCTAACATACCTGCTATAATTGTATTCCCCTCCCCATTCATTTATTCAAAGTTGCAGCTGGGATACTGGCTTTCGTACATCAGAAACCATTAGGAAAAGCAGCATGAATCATCATCTTTTGCTTGTGTTAGTTTAACTTAGTCACTCAAGCGCACTTTTTCTAGGACAGTAACAATACAAGGAAAATGTGCTGGTTTTTTTTTTCCTGAGATTTGTGATTTATATAGACTCTAGAATTCCTTTCATTTCAGCTCATAACAAATGAAAAGCAGCCAGTTCAATGATGATGATATTTCTCCTATCAAGTATTTATATTTAATCGATCCATTTCCTGAACATTTCTGATTGATCTGTCTTTTAAAAGTTTATGCAGAATATAAGTAGGAATTGGATTTTTATTTTTTGGTGATTTTGATGACCAATACTGATGTTTATTTTTAAGCATTTTCTTTTCAATTATCTATTTAAATTTTCCTAGTTGTAGAAAACACAGCGGGGATCGTCAGACAATGGGGAGTCAGGCCACAAGTATTTACTGATAGGTGACACAGATTCAAAACGTTAAAGCTTTATAGCTGTTATAACACAAATTGTGAATATCACATGTCAAAATACACAAAGTAAATATCCTTCAATCACACTCTCATAAGTTCCCAACAGCATTTTTCCTTCTTTTGCAGATCTGCACATTTTTATTATCAATCTGAATGTTTTTTTGTCAGTTTGCATGTGTGTGGTGAAATCAGCATTTATTGACATTTAATGGTAAAAAATTGAATCCTTCCAAATGTAACTACAAGTTATTTCACCTGACTCTGTGACTTTTGTGGGCTTCGGGTGGCATCTCAATCTACTGAAATCCTGAATACAGTAATATATGATCATACTGAAGATATGGACTTTTTCAGAACTAAAGGAGGAGGCAACTTTCATTGTTGTTGTTTATTTGTTGAAGGAAATTGGCGGGATTTTGAAAAGCGACTAGGAGAACAAGTCCAATTGAAAGTCAATGTGAGCTGTGCTTGTTAAATCACTGAAGTGCTTTTGAAAATCCCACCCAATATCTCAAACCTAATGTAGGGTTTCAGCAGTGTCATATGTGTAAGGTCTCCAGTTCTCTACTGTGGGCTTGGTGTAAACTGGCGAGCAGGACTGTGCTTTTCAGGAGAACATTCCATTGATCCAAACAAGAGGGATGTTGGGAATGGGAGAGTGTGAAGAAGTTCACTCACCACAGGAGCACCTCCTTGTGGTCAGCTCTGGGAATTAACATTTGCCTCAGTTGGCGCCCCTTTCCATCAGTCGCTCCATCACTGTGCTGGTCTCTTTTCCCACAATTTGGCCATCCAGCCAGGTTACACTTTAATCCACTCCCGGGGTAAGAGAAAGCCCAATCCAGCCACAGTCCAGTGACTTTACAGCAGGTCTTCCATCTGTCTCTGGGCTCCTTACACTCCACTTTCCTCAATAGCTGGTAGGGAAACTCAGGCCCACTCTGGGCTCCAGTCCAGGGAGCAGGTAGGTGGCAGCAAAGGGCTACTCCTTCAGACTCCTTGCTGCCTCCCTGGACCACTTCCTATATCTTCTGTTCCCCCACAGTGACTGCAGACTCTCCCTGCAGCCCTTTTGTACTGCAAACTCCATGGCTTTATAAGCACCACCAGCCCCTCCCCAGCTGACCTTCATTATCAGTGATGCCTGGCTTGCTCTCTCTCTCTCACAAATGCTGCCAGATATATTAATTGACCTCTCAGGCCCATATGACTCCCTTTGGGACCTGAGTCACCCCATCAAATAGAGAGAGAGTCTGACTCCCTCCATCCTGACCACAGACAGTGCTCTTGCTATTTCAGCATTCACCCTCTTTAGAATAAATTCTGCCAAATTTACTTCACATTATGCCAGTTTATTTCCACTGGTGCTGAGATTAAACACTGTCACTCTGCCATCATCCATCACTTGTTAGCTGACATAAGGTTATCATTTCTCTTTCCACAGAAAACTTAAGCCTGCTCTCAAATATAAGTCCCAGTCACAGCCCTGGACAAGCTTACCAGGCTGCTGTGTTTGGCCCCACATGATGGATCTGTGAGATTTTAAGCTCCCCTGGTTCTGGGTAGGCTCCAGTCACTGTCTCTTTCTTTGGCCTCTATGCTCACTCCCTAGACACAGAGTATCTGGTACCCCTTCTCTGAAGTGGGCAATCACAGTCCAGCTGCCCTAGTCCCAAGACCAGGGTTGAACTCCACAAGACAGCCCAGGAGCTTAAGCATACCCTTTCCAGAGCTCCACTCTCATGAGTACTCCGCTTTCTACTTTAACCCTTCAGGGACGGTTGATAGTTGAAGCAAGACCTTGCAGAGGGTTTTCTAAACCAAACACTTCACTTTTACACAGCATAACAGATACACAGATCCATGCAAAATAAAAAACCCAATATGCAATTCCTTACCTCAGTTTCCTCACCACTCAAGCGTCCTTTGGGATTTGGTTAGTGTTCTTTCAGAGTCCCAATTCTAGGGTCTCCTCTCTTGGACCTAACTCTTCCACCTTGGAGTCTTTTCTCACTCCTGTCCCAAGCTCCCTTTTTGTTTCCTCTAGCTCAAAAAGCATGTCCCCTCTTTCCTCTGCCCCTTCCATCTCTGTATTTTTAAAAGGTTCTTTGTACCCTCTCCTGGTGTTTTGTTTGTTTTTTCCATTCTCTTCTCTTCTGCAGACAAGAAGAGAGCTGGTTTTACCTATATTGCAACCACTGCATGGTTCTGATAGGACAAGGCTTATTCAGCTGTTTGTCCTTTACAACTATTCCATTCAGAGAGAGACCCCCAGGTGCCAGTTCCCCTCGCCTTGCCACAAGTAGTATGGTGCAAAAATACAGTAAAGACAACTTTAAGGCATAAACGTACTAAGAGTTCATAACATCAAAAAGAATTCATCAGCTGTACATAGAAGGGTCCCCCAAACCATCACTGTCCCCAAGATAAAAATGTGCACAAACCCTATGCAGGCACCTAGTCAGGGGAAATGGGATTTTCGCAGAGGGCTGGGCCTGGCCAGACTCAGGATGCAAAATGGATATAGGCAAATAACACAGTCATTGGCACAGGCACCTTCATCCTATTTTCAGAATTGTAGGATGACCTCACAGGCTACCTCACAGGTAGTTGCCAGGAGGCACAGGAGGAGATTGTCTTGGCTTGGACATCTATTACACCTCAAAAGAGGTAGAAGCAGCTGGTGAGAACACAGAAGGACAATGAACAAGCATTAAGACTGAGTTTGTGCCATCAGACCATGTAGAAGTTCTGTGCTGTGGCACAGTTCCCATCTGTCAGCACGACCCACATCTCCCAGAGGGCATCTGCACTGCAAAAGGTGGCCTGCAAACCATCAGAAAATCTGTTTGTCCATGAACATGCTGGCTGTCTGGAGTTACAAGAGGATTTTGCTGCTGTGATGGCCCAGTACCAGGGGCCTGGTACAACTCCTTCATCCTAGAGCACTCACGACTCCCAAGACTGAGATGAGAACAAAATCCAGACCAGCCTGCTGCTGGGTGAGTGAAGCCAAAGCACCGTTTGCATCTAAACACATATGTATTTGTACAGTCCCTCAGTGTCATGCCAGAGTAAATCCTTTCATTTACAAGACACAGAGGCTTCTCCTGCCCCCGGACTCTTCCAGTCCATTCCCAGACCCCTGCAGAGAACTGCAACAGGGCCTAAAGAATCACCAGCTCTATCAGCGGGAGAGCTTTTGGCATCCTCGAGACATAGATCAGGTGTCTCCACCAGGCTAATGGGACACCAGTATGTAGCTTGGTGAGGCATTGCTACTCCTAAAAGCCGAAACAATCACTTTCACAGAAGTCTATGGCATTTCCGCTCCCCCCACCACCCATTTTTTACAAATTCAAAACTTTGACATTCCAAAAATTGTGAGCAATTCTGTAATTGGTTGGAAAAAAATGTCAGCACAGGAGATGGGTGAGATGGGAATTTCACCTCAGTGACAGGGAGGTTGTCATGGAAATAGGGGCGGGGCAGAACATCTAGTTTCTGCAAGCAATTATCATTGATCATATCTTACTCTAAGCATCAAAATACTCCCCAATTCACTTTTCTGCCTCGGTCATGACATCAGCAGGCAGCATCTTTTTCAAAAGTTCCGGAGTGATCTTATCTGGACATGTACAGAGCGTATAGTCCAAGAGTCAACAGTATGAGCATGGCTCAGCATTCAAATCAGGGGGTTCTGTCTGGATGTTTCCATTCAGTGTACGGCTCCAACTATCTGACTGGAAAGAGAAGCAGTGTAAGGCCTTACCTCGCCCTATTCCCCATTCTTTCCCACCTTCCCCAACTCCCAAAATCCCATTAAAAGGAGGGAGAAACCAGGGGTGAAAGTAAAGTTGAGCTCTTCCCAGTACAGAGGCCAGCTCTGCACCACCCATGCCACCGGGGAAGGGGTGGGGCCTTGGGAGGAAGGGGAAGGGCCAGGGGTCAGCCTCCCCCAGCCAGCCCATCCGTGCTGCCTGTCCCGCACCACCTAGGGCTCAGGCGGCAATTTAAAGGGCCTGGGGCTCTAGCCACTGCCACAGTAGCGGAGGCTGGAACCCCAGGCGCTTTTAAATTCACTGGCCCCGGGCAGCTGCTCCTTTCCCTCCCCGCCCCTGTTGGCAGCCCGGGGGGGCAAAAGGGGCAATAATGGCAGTGCTTTAAGCAGGGTCTTTTGCCGTGGCAGCTCTTTAATGTCACTGCCCCTTTTGTGCCCCCTCATCGGGTCTCCTCGGCAGTGCTTTAAAGTCAGCTGTATGGGCCGGTAACGGCAGCCACTTTTTACTGGTATGCCACACTGGCCCGTTCCACCTTCCTTTCACCCCTGGAGAACACTATAGTTAATATGTTTACTGTGCCCAGAGATGACCAGTGTGAAACCAAGAAGGAGTGTCTTTTTCATAGGAAACCAAAACAAGCTAGTGAAAAAGATAAACTGCGGGCACAATGGCAAATTTCATCCTTCTCTGTCCTTCATCCTCCCCACCACACACACACACACACACACACACACACACACGTGACTAAACTGTCTTTAATATTCCCAGATTTCTTCCATCTGTGGCCCAGTGATGAGACTTATATTGGGGAAGGAAGAGAGGCAAGAGCGGGCAGTGCAACAGAATGGCACACAAATCTCTTTTCAAAACTCCAGCGATATCAACAGACACAAAAACTGTCTATGCATCCACAGAGAGCTGAGTGTTCTCTTTTCTAACATAATTTTCAGCCAGCCTGTGTGCACCTAGGTCTTGGAAAATACACACGGATGAGTCAGGGTGTGGCTACAGATTGCACTGTGCACTATGTGCATGCAGGGATCTCTGAATATTTGGCCCTAATTATTCAAAACTATGATTTGATTGGCTGAATAGCCCATGTTGGTGATATCAAACCTATGTTCAAATCATTTGCAAGTTACTGTATCACCCTCCTCACCACATTTCCACAATCATCTCATTTAATAATGGGCATCAATATGTGACATTCCAAGCACCAGTTCTACATTTGTTGCCAACACACAGGCTACGGGGATGGCAAGGTTTCACTGGTCATATTTGCTTAAGTGGCAGAGACCAACTTTTATCCACTTCAGCTTCAAGGACAACTGGCCAGATTGTTGCAGGTGGCTGGCTTTTGTAGAAATACCCTCACAAGATGACAATACTGACCAATAGCAATGGTTCGGTTACAATGGCTCTCTCAGTGTGAGCATATTATTAGGATGAAAGACCAACAGAATCCAAAGCACATTTACCAAGGAATACTGTTACAGTCAGTTACCACATGGTTGCCAAAAGCCTCACTGGTGCAATAAGTTCACCAACAACGGACACAGACTAAACATCCAGCCAGAGCGCCTTAAGGAGTTAGTTAGCTATAGATTGATCTGGGTGATGCTCAGTCTGCAACAAGGCTACACCCTTTGGGGGTTTGCCTTGATGATGATCAATATGTGAACAAACAGGAGGAAACTATATATTTTTTATTTTCCCTTTTCAAGTATTTCCCACTATTTTTAACAGCTGTTGCTTTAGGAAGTGTGAGCAATTTTACAAAGCATGACCTAACATCTACCAGAGATATAACGTTAATACTACCAAATGGAACATATTATTTTTAGAAATGGTACATAACAATGTAGCCATCAGGTTTTTCTGTTTGGTATGGTAATAGTAAGGACAACCTGCATCATCTATGACATGTGGTTTCTTGGCATTTTCTTTACTGAAAGACAATTCTTTCTTTACTCATACTAACAAACAAAAGCAACTCAATTGTACTCATTAATACTCAAAAATGTGTCAAATACCATGTGGGTTATGTGAGTGAGTGTGTTATGTCAATGTCAAATCCATGTCAGCCAAATACCTTTCTCACTTTTTCTAATGGTTTTTGAAGTACATTCTGCACACTTCAACAGCACGTGCATTCTAGAGCCTGTAGGGAATTTTAGTTCAGAAGCCTTCCTCCTCCTCACATTGTCACATTCAGGGCTGGCCATAGGCATTTTGCTGCCCTAGGCAAAGTTCAGTATATGCTCTCCTCCCCCCATCCATCTATAACAGGCCATCTCATGTTTTACTATTGTTATTAGTTTATTGCATATAACATTTTGGCATTACATTACCCATTAGGTAATGTAGCATAAATGTACATCTGCTTTGTTCTTTCTTCTCTTTCCTTTTTCCCTTCCTTCACTTCTTGTTTCCTTCCATTGACTGCATATCTTTTCTTCCCTGTTTTCATTTCCCCTTCAAACTATTCCCCCAGCTATGGAACTCCTTGCCGGAAGAGATAAATCTAAGCCTTCTCCCTGGAA
Organism: Chelonoidis abingdonii; assembly: GCF_003597395.2. Lineage (NCBI taxonomy): Eukaryota > Metazoa > Chordata > Testudines > Testudinidae > Chelonoidis > Chelonoidis abingdonii. The sequence continues at coordinate 121,515,535 of NC_133770.1, forward strand.
CATGCTCCTAGTACACAAAAACTAAAGCACTCAAACTCACAGAAGAACAGAGAAATAACACTCTTTTTGAATACTTTGGCATTTAAGGATCAGGGAAAAAATATTACAAATAGGAACCTTAGAAATACCTAGAATTGATTAGATAGAAAGATATATTTCTATAATGAATCATTTTCCATCTATCTTCCTTTCTTTGAATCCCATGCTTTTATCTCCCTTTCTTTTACTGTATTATATTCGTTCAGTCATCTCTTCTTTAATCTGATCTTCTCCATCAACCCTTCCCACCTTTCATTTCTCACAGCTATACACACTGCCACATAGAACTGCACAAATACAGCAAACACTTTTCTATATCTAGTTGACTTTTAAGATGAATTCTCTTCAGCTGTCTACAACTCTCCATTATGGTTCATTTTCCACAAACATTTGAGGGATCAAGTTCTTCTTTCATGAATGTTTGTGCAAAGCAAATTTCAAACTAACATATACAAGTATCTATGAAAGTCAAATTTTACATTCACTCACATTGGGACAAAAATAATGATTAGTCCTTGTGGCACTTAGAGACTAACAAATTTATTTGGGCATAAGCTTTCGTGGGCTAGGACCCACTTCATCAGATGCATGGAGTGGAAAATACAAGAGCAGGTATAAACACATGAAAAGATGTGAGCTGCCTTACCAAGTGTGAGGTCAGTCTAATGAGACAAACCAACTAACAGCAGGATACCCAGGGAGGAAAAATAACTTTTGAAGTGGTAATTTACATTGGCCAAACCAGACAGTCTCTATGCAAAAGAATAAAATGGACACAAATCTGCCATCAAGAACTGTAACATTCAAAAAACCAGTAGGAGAACATTTCAGTGTCCCTGCACGCTGAATAACAGACTTAAAAGCAGCCATTCTTCAACCAAAAAAACTTCAAAAACAGACTTCAACAAGAAACTGCAGAACTGGAATTAAATCACAACAAAGTAACATAGGTCAAATATTGAGCATCACATACCCACAGTGATTGGTTCACAGTCAAGCTACAGATTTTTAAAACTGAAAAAATCTTATAAAAATTCCACGTGTATGTAATTATTTTAAACAGCGTGTTCAGCATTGATATGAAATCACCAGAGGAAAATGTATTCCGGCAGCACATAAATGACACTCAGCTCTACATCACTCATACATCAGTATTTGGCTTCAGTCAATTGCTGTTCATCCAGCTGCTGATCTTACACTTTGGATAACTAGCAGCAAGTTCTGTTTCTGTCTGATATGAAGCAGGGTATGTAAAGCTGCGTATCATGGTATCATCTGCATATTACTGGCATTTCAAGCTGTTTCACAGTCTCTCCTTGTTGCTTCATTGAGATACTGGACATTATGAGGGAGAAGATGGATCCCTGTGGGACTTGACAGATGAGAGCTTTGGAGGTGAAGAGTAGGTGCCCAACATGATTCTGTGGATGCCACTTGGGAAGAATTAGTGCAATCTACTTACCTTCCATGTCTTTGAGACTGGTCAACAGGCATGCATGCATGACTGACTAAATCAAATGCTGTGGAAAGGTCCAGCACTAGAAGCATGGATGTATAAGCCTTTATGTAGCCAGGACACCTCCTCATAGTTTGAGACATTACTACAATCACAGTATTAATAACATTGTCACCACCACACTCTGACGTGGTGTTTTTTACCAGTAGATCCATTACAAAGGAGATCACTATCATCTCCACTTTACAAATGGGAAAACTGAGCCACAGATAGGGGAAGTGATTTGCCCGAAGACACCCAGCAGGCCAGTCGTGAATAGAACCAGGTCTCTGGAGTCTCCATCTAGTGCTCTAGCTGCTAGACAACACAGCTTTAGCCTGGCGTTTCCCTATGCACTGCACTGCACTCCTGCATCTGGCCACACGACTAACTATCTTAATGGTCCCAATCAACCTCTGTCTGAGTGTAGGTCACTGTCAGTTCTGAGTTCCAATCCCTGTTGAAAAATACTTGGGTGATGATCAGGCAGGGCACCCTAGATAAACACTGTGTTTGTGGCTAGAGTGTCTTTGATTCAATTGCTAATGTAATACATACCTGTGATTTCCTGTTGTGTGAGAAGTACACATATTCAAACTCAGTCATGTGTCTCTTTTCCTCTCATATGATTTTGTGAGAATTCTTTGTCCACCCCCTTCCTGTGCAGTAATGTGCATCACTTACAATTCAAGCTATAGAAACTTTTTTTTCCTGTTTTCAAATGGCATAAATATAAGTGAAGAAGCCAATAAATAAAACCCAAAAACCCACACCCAGCACATGTGCAGCATTTAGAGCCAGAGTATGTAAGTAACACAATGGCCTGCACTGTAGATGATGTAAAATCATACCATCCTTTGGGGAAATCAGAAAGCAGTTACTCCTCCTAAGACACAAATCATTCCCAAGCTCCCTGCAGGCAAAATGATGGTGCGCACTGTGCTATCCCGTGGTATGGTGCAACCAGCTCCACGGACTAATGCAGAGTCCATAATGGACTGGTGAGCAGGATCTCCTCCCTGCCCAGTTTGGGGTGATTTGGAGCTGGAGAGAGGATTAGTCCCTGTCATGGGCAGTGGGTACCATAGGCTGGGGGAGGTTGTGCTTCCCCAAACAGCCAGGTATGACCCTGCCCATGCTCTGCCCCCAGATCCCTTGCTTCCACTCTGCAGCCCAGCTCCAGGGACTGGGGCCACGCTATGTGCCTGCCCTCCTGGCACTCCTGGGCTAGGGGGGGCTCTGGTGGTGCCTCCTGTCGTCCCTCCCAGTGCTCCGGGGCTGAGGGGGTTGCAGCTGCACCGCCCATCCACCCTCCTTCCCAGCACTCCACGGCATGGGGCGCTAGCTTGGGGCAGGGGCTGGCAGCCATGGAGTGGGGGGCTCTGGGCTCCAGCATGGAGCAGAAGGGGCAGGGTTTGGGGTGGAAGGGGCGGAGCTGGGAGCTAGCCTTCCCCAGCCGGTAATTCACGTGCCACCCATGGTCCCTGTCCATCATTGATATCAGTGACTGGTCCTTGGGAAAGGGCCTTGGGTGAGGGAAGGAAAGCTCCTTACATGACCCCCCTCACATACAGGCTAGTTCCAGACAAAATCTACTCCTCAGCATTTAGTTTGTTGTTCTGGGGGATTTTGCTGATAGCTCCAGAAGTGACTATCAATCACTGAAACATCCCCTCAGACGTTTCTAAAGCAGAGGCTTCTCACTATTGTTGTTATTGCTTGACTGAGCCTTCATGGTTTTTCACACTGTGCTGAAACAGAAGCTAAGATTCCCAAGACTACCGTCTGCTCAAGAAGTTATCAAATTATTTCAATTGAATTGGGGAAGGCCAGTACTGTCCAAAATCTCCCAGCTGAGATGGAAAGCGGATTTCTCCTGTACAGAGAGCAAGGCAGCAAATACGTACAAGAGTGTCAATTTTTCATGCAGCTTTTAAGGAAACCATGGACATAATCTAGTATCATAAAGGAAACCAGACTTTAAAACGTAAATACTAAAGATAGATCTCAAGCTCCTTACTCCTTACTCAAGCTCCAATACTGTCCCCTACTTTTCTTCTTTTGTAAATGTTAGTTATTTTTACAGAGACAAGGTGGGTGAAGTAATACATTTTACTGGACCCACTGCTGTTGGTGAGAGAGACAAGCTTTTGAGCCACACAGATGATACCAGTGAGCTCTGTGTTTTGGGGGAACCAGGGCACAGTATCTGGCCTATCTGACTCATGAGGGACACACATACACCCCGCCAGTCTCTGCTTGAACCAAGACTGGTCAGAGAAAAGTCTTGCAGAGAGCAGTGAAGGGTGTTAGGAGGCATCTAGGTGTGTCTCCAGATAAGGGTGACAAGATTAAGACATCTCCATTTGCATACAGAATGGAGAGCACAGACAACTCCCCTAGCCTCACTGCATGATGGGACAGGGATTAGCATACAGAATGGAGGACAGAGACCCGTACTGAACTCTGGGACCAGAAAAGCAGGAAAGCACTGCATCATGGGAATCTCTGCTTCAGATGTTAATGAACCTACACCTGCCCACACCCAGCTCAACAGTTATCAGACCAATTCTAGTTATGAATCCTTGACTGATATCCAAAATACTGAAGCAGCCTAGTTGCATTGTGACTCCCTGGAAGAAAACACCCCCCCATAGCCAAGAGCGATCAGCTCCTATTGTCTAGCCTAAAGAAAACCCTTGAGTCATCAGTTTATCCATAAACAAATCTAGTGTTCTCCCTTGAACCATTGTTATTTCTCTACAAAAACCCCTACCTATGTTCAAGTAAGTGTTCTGATGCTTAGATCCAAACTATGCATCAGTTCCACTGGGATGCCATCTTCTCCTGACTGATCATGCTGGGGGCTCTGCCTGTCTCCAGCAGTCAGGACCCTGAGCTACCACCATCACCTGGGAACCCCAACCAGTTCAAGCCTCATGGAGTGGTGAGATCTCCTTCTCTTCCTCTCTCTCTGTTTTCCTTTCTACCTTAGGTATTAACCTTTAATAATGTATGTTATGTTGGTTAGCCCTCCTTGTGTAGTTATCACTATTATTCAATAAATAACTTTTATGGTTACTCTGGTTCCTTCTCTCTCTCTTGCTGAACTTTACTCTTTTGTGTTTTTAGCTTCCCTCATTTACTCTACAGCAATGTTTCTTTTACCTAAGCTAAAGATCCCTGCACCGCTCAAAGTACTGTGTGGTTTGCTCATCAAGTAGGTTACTGCCAGTACAGCTGTGATGTGAGAGTGGGGATAGGGACATGCTGAATCTGAAACACATACGGGGGGCGTAGCTTGAATGTGCTGCTTGACCCAATCCATTGAGCCCAGGGACACATAAGGAGGGTCAGCTTGAAAGTGCTGATTGACCCAGTCCACTCAGACTTCCTCTGTTAATGTGTGTGTGTGTTCATCTGGTTCTGGGGCTGGAGGAACACTGCTTGTACATTGATAGAATTACAGAACCTCAAACCCCGCACCCCGAAGAGTAACCCAAATAAGTGAGCATACCCCAAAGTAATGGGCAGATCTAGTAACACAGAGCTCTGCTTCAGATCTCGGAAAGGTACTCAAAGTGTCATAGCTAAATGCAAGGTGGAACAGATTGTTTAGCATAAGTAGTTAGCACCTATCCTATTCAAAGTAGAGTGGCCTATTAACACTTTTGCAGATATAGGACAAAAATGGGGGGTAGTGGGTTACAGATTGTTGTCATAAGCCATAAATCCAGTGTCTCTGTTCAGTCCATAATTTTTAGTGTCTGGAAGAGTTATGAATTTAAGCTCACAGGCTTGTCTTTTGAAAGTGTTATGCAGGTTTCCTTTGAAGATGAGGACTGGTCAGATAGAGTGATGGCTTTGTGAAAAATGTTCACCCACAGTGATGTGATGTTTTAGCCTTTTGTCATTTTACTTTGAGTTCATTTGAGAGCACAGTGATTGTCTGGTTTCACGCACATAGCTGTTATTAGGGCATTTAGTGCACTGGATGAGGTACACCCCATGTTGTGATAGGCATCTGTAGGATCCATGTATCTTGAAAGGTGCATTGTGGGGAGTAATAATCATTGTAGCAGTGGAGATATGTCTGCAGGTTTTGCATCTTTTGTTCTGGCAGGTGCCACTTTGAGTTGATATGTCCTGATCTGTGGGGAGCTTGCTTCTGATGATGAGCTTGAAGAAGCTGGGGGGTTGTTTGAAGGCCAGAAGAGGGAGTTCATGAAAGTTCTCTCTCAGTGTGGGGCCCCCATTAAGTATGGGTCGCAGCTGTTTGATGATACCCCAGTGGGTTCCAGTGTGGGGTAGCAGGTGACAACTAGGGCTGTGTGGTCAGAGGGGGTTTTATTTCTGTATTAAAGCAGGTCCTCTTGCAGTGTTTGGGTGGCTCTAAGGTGAACATCCAGGATATACGCCTTAAAACTACATTTGAAATACAGATACATAGTCAATATTCATAACTTCAGATACAAAAATGATACATGCAAACAAATAGGGTGATCATATTCAGCAAATTATAACCTTTCCAATGACACCTCACATGACTTATCTTGCATAAAATACACCATAATTATGTCAATCATATCATAATAATATCACTGTGAAGAATATGGGATGCAGTGTCACAATGAGTATTTAGGGTGGAATTTTCAGAAGTATCTGTCTAGCCTAGTCTGCTCCCATTGGAGTCAACCAAAGTTTTATCATTGACTTCAGTGAGACTGCACCTGAGTTGATGTTCACCAACGTGAGTGAGGAATCTACAAACAGGACATTTTAAACTTCTCACTGAAGAAAGGTCTTATTCTACAGTGGAGGCTTTTCTGTTTCCTGGGGACCCTCTCAACTAGTGCTGTTACACCAAATATATTTCATGAAATTGTCAGCAATTAAAAATTGATACTTTATTCACCTTTTTGCTACACCCACTGCATCAAATAATTGAATTTTAGCTTGCAAAAGAAGACTTTCACTCTGTGTCTTGGCTGAATTTATTTCCAAGCAGCTCCATTATTTATTTATTTTACTTGGATTAGATTTAAAAAACTCCACACCAAAAAACACCCATCCAGAATTCTGGGCAGCACTTGCAAATTTCAAAGCACAATGAAGAAAAAATACACAAATCAAAATGCTCTGATTTGTGTTATTTTGGAAGAAGGTGAGTACTTTCGTATGTTAACTTACAATTTTTAATATTTATGTACACAGCCTTAAATGGCTTATGGCACCCTGTAAAAAGCTTTTTTTAAGACATAGGTGCTCCTTATTTAAAGTGATTGCTTATGTCCAAGCAGCATATGCTAAACACTCCATATATCAGTTCAAGGCAGGGATCTGTGTACAGTTATCCCCTGGTGTGTGTGCAGATCCGTGGCTAGCTCTGAAGTATTGGGAATTGTGTGCTCTTGCATTTTAAAAAATGTGGGCCATGATAGTTTATTAAAACCCCTTCACACTGTCCATTTTACCAGTGTGCCACTGCTAGGGTATTAGTGTGTAAACAGAAGCTGTCTCCTTTGTCATCAGCCTGCTGCTCCTGCCACATCCATTCAGTCTCAACACAACTGCTCAAGGGCCTTCACCCACAACAGTCAGTAACAAACAGCACTGGCTGCCTATGGCTCCCTAAGTGCAATTTAAGGTCTTACAGTCGGGAATTAAAGCTTTAGACGTAGGGAGCAGAGTATCTTCAGAACACACTGTCACCTTATGTCCCTTCAGATCAGCCAGGATCCATGGGATCTGCACTGCTGACTATTCCCAGGGTGAGAGATAAGAGCTTTGCCATTAAGAGCCTGTGGCTCTGGAACACATTTTGTCTCAATAGTCTAAGAGGTATGTTTACAGAATCATCTAGGGCAAAGGTCAAGACATTATTTTCTTTGTACCTTGTATTGCTGCTGGATTGTATTTTTACTGTACAGGATGTTGGAGAAGGGGGTTTCTCCCCTAACTTTAGGTTATGTTGCCTTACTTGTGATTACAGCTATTTTTCTTATATTTTCTATTTCAGTATTTATCTCTAAAGGTTTTCACATACCTACAAATTTAATACATTTATTCTTATCATTTATATCTTATCAGTTGATGCCACAAGCTACTGTATGTCCCGGGCAGAACAAGAGAAGAAGAACAGGATGACTAGAAAGGAGACAATAGCTATTGACACAAAAATAATTTGGAGTAATAAAAGTTGGAGCTGGAAGAGACATTCAAGGTGCCTATGTCCAACCCCTTAAATCTAGTGCAGACTATACAAACAGCATGGGGAGGAACAGATCATTTTTTTATTATTGGCGCTGCAAGGAAGTACGAAAAGTAGAAGACTATGCAATAGGGTATAAATAAATCTTGAAATGTTGTACTTTAACAGAGCGGGCCGGCAAAACATTAGTATAATTCAATTTTATGGTGTTTAATGTTTTCCACATAAACTCTATCCCAAATTGCTTTCCACAGTTGAAAAATACACTTAGAATGAAAATAGTAGAGAAAGAGGAGAAAAAATAAGAGAAAGAGGCAATGGAGATGTTTTAGATGAGATTTGAAAATTGACGAGTGAATGAGATGGGAACACACCAGAAACTACAGAGGAGAAGGCTCTTGCACTAACAATGGTGAAGGGACAGAGTGAAGGCGAGTGTGGGACAAGCCAAGGAAGCAAAAAAGGAAGATAAAGAGTTACAGTGTCTGTTCTGACTCATGATTATATGAGGAGACGAACAATATCTGGTGTTTTACTGAAAGTCCCCATTGTGGGAAACAAGTAATCACATGAGAACCTCAGCTTCCTTTTTTTTCTTTTCCCCCGTCAGAAGACGGTTTCATGGTTGCAGAAAAAAGGTTGAAAATGTGACCGAGGGCACCCTAAAGACTCCACACACAAAATGAGGAGGTAAATGAAGAGTGTTCAATTTTTTTTAAGACAACCTCAGGATTTAACATTGGGGCTGGCAATACTGAAGACTATGGCAGGCAAGATGCTCAGATACCACTTCTGATGAGAATAATAATGCCTAGACGGAGGGTTTTAAAAAGATAAGCAAGGCAATTGTTAATTTGTGCGAGGATGAGACATTGTGATCACCCTTGCTTGTATATGTGCAAAGGCAGATACTCTACAAGTGCATGAATTTGAAGAGCAGGTACTTCAGGAACCCCTAAAGGAGGGATTTACAAGAGCCAGAATGAAAGAAGGAAATGAAGACATTGATGGGATTTTGTCAAAGGTGAAATAAAGGCAGTGGCATATTTGGTCAAAATCACTGACATGGTCATAGATCTGCAGAAAGAAAGAAAGACGAGATTTGGGAGAAGTAAAGCTCACATTCAAGCATCACACCAAGACATGAGGCAAATGAGCTGCCCAAGTCAAGAAGCAAAATACCGAGAATGCACTTGTGTTTAAGGGGGCTTCATTTGCCTGAGATATTTAGATGAAGGAAACTGAGTTTAGTCAGTCAAGAAAGATCATAAGCAGAGAGAATGGATAGAAAGGAATTATTAAAAGGCGCTGAAAGATGTACAAAGCTGTTACCAGTGTCAAAGTAGAAGGTAAGACTAGAAATAATATAAGAAAGAAAAGGTAGATGGAAAAAAGTAAGGATGAAAAATTGAAACTTGTGAGACTCCACGGAGGAGGAGGAGCCTGACACAGAAGAGAAACCAGAAGATGCAGTTTGATAAATAAGAATGGAACTTAGAAAGAAACAGGGGACACTTATATATTATTGGCATGGAGGCAGTCCAGCAGGATGGAGTGGGCCAAGTTGTACAAGCAGCACAGCCTTTGACAAGCAGTGCATGAGGATGCATCTACAAATGTACAGTATTATGCATAAAAGATGTGTGTTAAAAGAATAAGTTGCAAAGTCAAGCAACTTCAGAATTAGAAAATGCCAGAATTAAGATGGTCCACGCAACCTTAATTAGACCCCCTTGTAATTAAAGATGGTCTCATAATGCATACTCACATGATCACAAGAACACCCCCGCCCTCCCCCAGGGCCTTTGCCTCATTCACTGCACAGACAGGATTGTGGAGAGAGGAAGGCTGTTGTCTGTAGGATCCCTGTATCATTGTTTACACACTGACAGAATCTTGAGAAAATTTAGCTGCTCAGCAGCTCGCTACTGAGCATACATAAGATTTTTTTCGAGGTTATGAACTGGCCAAATTTGGGCATTTTTTCAGAAGGAGACAAATAGTCACAGCCCTGACACAAAAGGCATCCCCACCCCTGCAAAGTTTCAAGTCCCTGTGCCAATGCATAGGGGCATTACAGATTCTCAGTGAATGATTATAAGCATTAATTTAACAGTGGCAAAACATTTTCCCCCAATCTCACTTTTGGAAATGGTCGAATTGTTTTACCTGAAGCTTTCCAAAAAATTCAGTCTGAGGAAGCAATCTGGCAGGGAAATGTGCCAAACTTTAACCATTTGGGCTGAAAAATAGTAAGAAACTGGAAACGAGATCTTATAATGGGATGTGTCAGGCAATCTTGACTGTAGGTGACTACCTACAAGCTTTGATTTTAATTATGCAAGACAAATATAAGAGCAACCAAATTAAGGCTGAGGTGACATCTTAAAAGTAATCTGCAAGAGTTTTGTAATGTATAAGTGAAGCATGGCCTAGTTCCTCAATGATGAGAGCAGAACTGGGAAACAGAAGATCAAGAAGTTATCTCCATTTCTGCCACAGACATCCTTTGTGACCATAGGCAAGTCACTTATCCTCTCTGCACTTCAGTTTCCCCTGGGCAATGTGCAGCCAATCATGTGAAGTGCAACAGTCCTCATCACCTATCAACTTCAGTGAGAGCTGGGGATGCTCAGCAGCTCTCAGTTTGTCACAGCACAGGACCCAATAAATTTACCTACAATATCTCATAGAGGCATTGTGAATCTTAATCCATTAATGTTCATGAAAGCATTTTGACAGCCTTTGATGGAATACAAAGTATTATCATTAAGCAATAACACTTCAGTCAAGTTTGCTACAGCACTCATCTTACTTTCAGTGACTCATAACATCCTCAGAAATACATATCATGATTAGTATGACTTGTGAGGAAGCCCTCTAATCCCTTTGTGACATGGCTATGCTCTGTCCTCATCCTCTGATACCCTAGAAACTGCTCAGACCCATTTTTTCCATATTTTATGAGTACAGGCCATATTTTATTCTAAACCCATCCATCAACACCAGCATAGTGCATCATCACAGCTTTAACCTCTACTTCTTTTGGTACTTCTTTGGTGAGGTCAAGGTCACACTCACTTCCTTGTCCCAAGCTCAACTAACCCTGTCCTCCCACTTTGTAATGCTTCGTTCCTGGCTTTTTCTCAGGTTGGTCAACTGAAGGCTAATTAATTCCTTATCTCCCCCAGCTTCTCCTTCTGATTATCTAATTATTCAATCAGCCCTTACTGAGGGGGAACTAATTGAGGCTACAGTGATCAGAGTGTTGACCCACCTGTCAGATCTCAACACTCTGTCACACCTTTACACAGCTCTGTATCACACCAAGAATTCCATGAGGCAGCAGACATTTTATTATGCTTGTTAATCAACAGTGCAGCAAGTAAGGACAAAATAGTACAAGATAATGCAACCATGCCATTGAATCAGTGCAGGGGTTGGGTGATAAAATATCATCATATTGAAATGTAATCAGTATTCAAAAGGACATAATATACTGCAAATCTTCAGTTCATTTATTCACCACAGTGAAGACTGAAGGACTTCAGGGCTGATCCAAAGCCCATTAAAGTCAATTCCTATCAAAATCAGGGCTCCCAAAATGTCTGTCTTGTCTTAATGCATAAAAGACATTCACCAGTGATAATGCACTCAAATGTGCAAAACCTACAGATACTAGATTACTTCAAACCTGGCATGTGGCCCAAAGTATATCAATGGACAAAATTATCAACTCATCATTTTCTTTTATTTTGGGGAACTAGCATCTCTTAGAATCATTGCATTAAGAACAGCAGAAGAACATTCTCCAGGGGAAACCTCAGGGCCTTAGAAATTAAAGCTCCTTGCCTCAATCCAAGGAAGAGGGAGAACACCCCTTTTTTCCAAAGGCTTGACTATGTGAGTAGGCAAACTTGATTGTTCAACAACATAAAGTCTTATTTTTTAAAATGTTTTCTTATGTCTGGTTTGAGTTTTTAGTGTCTGTTTTTATATTTTCCCACAGTGGTAATTAATGGAGCTCCACTGGGAAGGGAAGTTTAAAGTGTAGAATCTAGCCTTGGAAAAATCAGCTTGCCCCTTGCCTGGAGGATGAATAATTGATTTTGACAAACAAGTAAAATATTCATTCTTTTCCTCCTCCTTGATATGGTGGTGAAATAGATTTTGTGTCATGGCTGTTTGATTTAAACACTATTTTACCAGAGTGCTCTAATCATACATATTAAAAAAAAAAAGGCACTAATAGCTGATCCCAGGGGGTAGTGATATACAACTTCTCTTTTAAATCCTACAAGGCTCAGTCTTCTCCCCACTCTTATTCTATATCTACTTCAAGCTGCTGAGAGAAATCATGAGACAATATAGATGGACTCAAATGTCAAAGACAGCCAACTGTATGTACCCTTTAGATCTACTATAAATCAATTCCATTGCCCAGCTGTTCCAGGGCCTGACCAAGATCAGCACCTGGATGAAGATTATCTGGGTGAAACTAAATCCTAGCAAGATGAGTGTTATGTGGTAGAGAAACACTGAAAATATAGCTGCCCCTACTGAGGTCGTCATGCTCTCTTAAGCCATCAAGATGGTCTTCAGCTTTGGAACTAAGACAGTGATGCCATCTTATACCAAGAGGCCATACTCCACCCTGTCGGGTTCTGACTTGGCCTTGGTCCCCCATATATTCATAACTTCAAGGTTTGGTTATTGCAATATAGAGTTGGCACTTTTCTTTGCAAATGCACTATTAGTTGAGATCACCAACCATTAAAAAACTTCAGTTAGCTCAAAAAGATGTCAGGGGTTGTACCGTACGACTGGAGAATTACTAACGAAAGGGGAAAAAAGTGATCCGGGTAACTATAGGCCTGTTAGCTTGACGTCTGTAGTATGTAAGGTCTTGGAAAAAATTTTAAAGGAGAAAGTAGTTAAGGACATTGAGGTCAATGGTAATTGGGACGAATTGCAAGGCGTCAAGGACCAGTGAACGCCGCCCAGAGACTCCGCCCGGATGCATGAACAGACGGAGGAACGGAAATAGCCCTACAGTCGCAGGAAGTCCCATCGGCCAACCTCCTCTCCCGGGTGTGTAGATGGCTAGTTTGGCCAGGGCCAAGAGGGTTGAGAAGAGATCCGCGACTTCGTGGGCACGGATGGGGAGTGCATAGATAACAGGTGAGGGGAAAAGTGCAACCAGAAACGTAAAAAATATTCAGGAGGAGCCGGAACAGGGGCTGCAACCTGGCGACTCCAGTAAACGTGCGCCAAGGTCTCCTTCACGCCACAGAAAGGGCAGGTGGTCGGACAGGGGTGAACCGCACCAAGTACACACCCGTGCTCACGGCCCATGAAAGGAGCCGCCACTGACATCCCCAGCGGGCCGCGGGACCAGGGCAGAGTACAAGCTGGCCCACCGGGGCTGCTCACCCTCGAGAGTGGCAGAGGTCCCGCCATTTGGTATCGGGGCGGCGACGCGAGGGTGAGGTATGAAGGGTGTGGAGCACGAGCGTGTACGATGTTTCCGTGGCGCGGTCTGGAACAGAACGGCTGCACATGTGCAGCCGGCTTGCAGAGAAAGGGTGAGGGGGGCCGATTGGGTCCCACGGGGCAGGGGCCCTATAAAAATGTCCATGGGGCCCGGGGTGGAGGTGGGCGGGGCGTGCCCTCTCGTAGGACCCGGTCGAGGTAAGCCCGAGCACAGGCAAGCAAACGGCCCTCACTCCGAAGTACGCGCGCCTGGGAGTATGAGGTCTGGAGAGCCCCATGCGCGCCGAGCGAGCGTCAGGGGATCCAGCCAATCTCCCCGCTCGTTAGTCCAGGAGGTCCTCCGACCCTGGGACTCCCCCAAGACCAGCCTCCGGCGCACCGCGGGGACTCCGCCACCTGCACACGAAGCTGGGGATTGTGTAGCAGGGGCTCCGCGAGAGGTCGCCCCCACGGTGGCCGCCACGGACCTGGTCGCGGAAAAGAGCTTCCAAGTCCGGAGGAGGTCTTGGTAGAAGACCGCAGCCCGGAGAGGTCTGCGGGAAGACCTCTCGGATGGAGGTAAAAGAGCTGCCGGTCGATCGGAGCCCTCGGAAGCGGCGGAGGAAGGCGTGCGCCAGTACGCTCCACGCGGACTCCCGCACCATACAGGAGCTCTGCAGGGCCTGGAGGCGGAAGACACGGACCTGAGTGGAAGGCACTTCAGGCCCTGCCCCCTTCCTCAGGGCAGGTGGAGGACCCCTGCAGACCCCAGTGCGTCCCTGCCAAAAGAACTCCAGAATCCTCATCCGGAGGTTGGTCAG